>NW_012267276.1:2811413-2838065 GCF_000151885.1 Dipodomys ordii | reverse complement strand
AGAGAGGGAGGAGGGGGAGGAGGGGGAGGGGAAGGAGGGGGAGGAGGAGGAGGAGGAGGAGGGAGGAGGGAGGAGGGAGGAAAGAAAAGAAAAAGAAACTACATGCATGGGAAAATACCTGGTCCTGATCATTTTATCTGGTATAATAATTCCGTTAATATTTGGCCTCTATATTTGCTGTTTGTTAAGTATGTTTCTTCTTGATTGGCCCTTATCAAGCTACAAACAACCTTTGGGGGGGAAAAAGGAGCCTCATATAAACATTCCTCCAGCATTTTACATAGTCCTGAAAGCCCCTTCCTGGAGGATCCCAGCCTGCCCTATTCCCCTCTACCCCCCCCTCTTCTTTTCAGCAGGAAGTAACCTAGAGCAATTATCACCACTACTCCCCACCAGTAGTTAGGATTTCCATCTGAGAGCAAGGAATGAGAAGAAGAAAGAGTTTCAGATACAAACAAGACCACACTAAAGCTACCAGCACAACTATGTTTATTGCAACATTATTTACTATAGCTAAGATATGGAACCAAGATATGGATCAAGAAAATGTGGTATATATACACAATGGAATTCTATGCCTCCATCAGAAAGAATGACATGGCCCCATTTGTTAGGAAATGGAAAGACTTGGAAAAAATTATATTAAGCGAAGTAAGCCAGGCCCAAAGAAACATAGGCCCCATGGTTTCCCTTATTTGCAATAACTAGTATATGTATGAGTCAAGCAGAAAAGGTCAGATAAAGTGATGTTAGGAAAATGAACCCTAAGATATGTATTCAAATGTTATTTTTTCTTTCCTGCGTTTGTTTCTAACGCATTTATAAGATTATTTCTTTGTTGCTTTGTATGTCCCTCCCCCACAGTGTAACCCCTGCTTTCACTGTATTTGATGTCGGTATAATTTGTGGAGGGGAAGGGGAAAAACAAATCGTTTAAATAAGGATACAGGTGGACCCGTTGCAACAATGAGATGTACAAGTTGTCACATCGAAAACGAACTTTACAACTTTGGTGTGGGGGGGGGGAGGATTGGGTGGAGGAGCGAGGGGAGGATGGGAAGGGATGGGAAGGGGAAACAAAGGAGGAGGCTACAATGCTTGATAAGAAATGTACTCATTATCTTGCCCATGTGATTGTAACCCCTCTGTACAGTATTTTCACAATAAAAAATAAATAATTTTTTTTTAAAAAGTGGCAGATATAACTGGCGCCAGATAACATGTGGCCTATCAGGGCATTTCTAGTTCCCATAGTGCCTTGGGCTACCGCTCAAAATGTTCCTTTCCATAATGCTGTGTTTCCATTCAAGCGCTTCTTCCCATAATGCTCTGGGCACCTGCTCAACAAAGCAGTGAGCACCAAACCCAGAGGAAGAGATAGGGGTGCATCCTCCTGCAGTAATTCCTGCCCTCCCAGAGGACTCCATTGGGGGCTCCCTCTCTCCATATGGAGAATTTCACTTTCTTTCATGGCCTTCTTTTCATTTTCAAATAAGTTTACTCTGTTTAGCTTTCACAAACAACAACAGCAGCAGAAAAAAATAATAATCATATGTATTAACCTGTATAAGAATAAGAAGAATTTGGCAATCTTTCTAGAAGTGGCCCTACAATTTATAAACTGCAGATTGAAAGACTTTTGATGGTTATTACAGCTAGTCAATGACCTACAAGCATCAGGGGAAAAAAATGGTGACTTGGCCTGTCCTAAAATTTAAGTCTTGGGAGCGGGGATAATTGTGTCAGATTTAGTGTTGCTTATTTCATTAGTTGTCAGATTAAGCACTTATTAATTGAATCAAATTACTTGATATCACCACTTCATATAAAATGCTCCATAACTTCTGTATATACCAGAGTGTATAATTTACACCAAAATCGTTACTTGCCAGTATTTGAGGACCTTAGTATAAAATCAAAATGCCAGCTAGATTAGTCAGCTACAGTTTTTCTTCTTTTCCCATGAACTGCTTTCCCTCAGCCTTTATCATAGACCTTGTCAAAATGTTAGGCTACATAAGTGGACAGTATATACTAATGGTCTAGAATTAAGTATTGTGAAGGTTATAATATCCCAATATCCAACTACTCTAAAAGTTCCTTCCTAGATTTTTAATGATAAGTAACTCAATGTTTGGGCAGTTTTGGGTTGTTTTGTCTTTGTTTTTGCTTTTTATTTATTTTGTTATTATAGAAGTGATGTACAAAGGGGTTACATTTACATGAGTCAGGTAATGAGTACATTTCCTTTCATACAGTGTCATCGGTTCCCTCATTCTCTCCCAGTCCCTCTCTCCCATCTCCACCCAAGGTTGTATAGTTCACTTTCATCAGTGTCCAGTGTGTGCCACTGCTGCACTTTTCACCCTTTTCCTCTAGTTCTGTGCCCTCTCCCCACCTTCCTGAAGATAAACTCATGAATTCACCATATATGAGGTAAAGAAGACAGAATACATACAAGACTACAAGGAGGGTGTAACAATGCTCCAAAGAAAATGGACCCTAGCTTGCTCATGTAACTGTAACCCCTCTGTACAGTATCATTACAATAAAATATATTTTTTAAAAAATCTTTTTGTTTCCTTATCTTAGGAGTTTATTTCAGTGTGTATATTATTTTATATAAATATGAAAAGGCATTGCATCTTTGTGATTCTCTCCTAAGACATTCCTCTTTTGGTCTCACTATATGTGAGTAATTTTGTCACATCCTAGTGCATTTTAGATCTAACTTCCGCATATCAGAGAGAATATATGCAGTTTGTCTCTCTGATCTTGGCTTACCTCACTTAACATGATTTGTTCTAGTTCCATCCATTTCCCTGCAAATAACATTATTTATTCTTTCTAATGGTTGTGTAAAATTCCACTGTATCTAAGTTACCACACTTTTTTGGATCCACTCATCCATTGTGGGGCATTTGGGCTGTTTCCATATTGGTTACTCAATGTTTTAAGGAAGGAAACTTAACAAAATCAATGTTCAAGAGAGATATAAACTAGAAGTTAGAGAAAGTTATAGAAAATGAATTCAATTATTTCCTTTCTTTATTTTGCCCCTCTCATGATGGGACTCGAACTCAGGAACATGTACATAAGGGACAGGATTGAGCTACAGCCCCTACCCCCAAGGAACTTCTTTAAATAATAACAGGCTTAATGTTACCTTTGAAAGGAAACTGAAATGTGGGGGAGGTTTTCTCTCTTTCTCTCACCTCTTTCTCGTTCTCTGTCATTTGAAATTTTGAGGAGATCCACATTTTTGTGGATCTATTTTACTTTTCTACCTTAGGAGTGCCATACAGAATTTGTTATCGCTCTATCTCATTTAGAAACATCAACTGAATGTAACTCACTTTTCATTTACAGAAGGCCTTGGTTCCGTGGTATGTTCTAAGGTTGTAGGTTTTCCGAAAGATTATAACAGAAAAAGGTCCATGTACTAAAACCTGAGAAAAGATCACAAATAAGAATGAGATAGATAAAAGTGTTAAAGAATAATCATGGTGAATAAGATTTTTATTATCATTTTGAATTCATTTCCCTGGCAATAATAGAGTATCGAAACCTTGAATTCAGAAAATCCCTCCCAAGATAGCAAAATCTCCAAAGATCATCAAACTTTTGTCGTACAAGCTGAGAGGCAGATGAGACAGGATAAGCATGAGAACAGTGCTGAACGGAAAGCTGATAAGCCCTTACACCTGATTGTGGTGAGAGGAGAGTCACCACAACTAACCATACGCTTCCAAACTAAGCAACTTGATCTACAGTGCTATAGTACACCAGACCAGGAACATAGGATGAAACACCGACTTAGAGGGAAACAGCAAACATCAACTTACACACTTGGGCTCGAAGGAATAACAGCAAAGCCACATGGAAATTCTAGAGGTGAATGGCTGAACTGAGTACTAAGTACTACTAAGCAATGGAAATGCAAATTGATCATTTCAAGTGTATTTGACCCAGTTTTTATTTTAAAATAACAATATGAAATTTCCCATCTTAACCAATTTGTGTGCCCTTCCGTAACACTAACTTCACTCATACTTTTGCAATCCACTATCATCAACCATCTCCATCATGCTCTTCATCTTCAACAGCTGAAGTTCTTATACATTGAACAATGTCCTCTTTTCACCCTCTCCTGGAAACCACTACTGCCCACTGACTGACCACTCGCCACTGACTACTTTAAGTATCTTAGATAAGTAGAAGCTCACTATTTGCTTGGAGGAGGAATGGTTTATTTTACTTGTCATAATGTTCTGGAGGTTTATCCTCAGAATTTCCTTCTTTTATAAGACTGAAGCCTACTCCATTGTATCTCTGTTCTACCTATTGCTTCTCCATTTTGGATAGAACTTAATTGCTTCCATATTTTAGCTATTGCAAATAATACACTGATGAACACTGGTATACACATATTTTATTGAGGATTTGCTTTCATTTCTTGGGGGTAGATATTGAGATGGGGAATGACTGGGAAATATAAGTACTGACAATATAATTACTGGATAATTATATCCTTTTTTTCTGAAGAGGTGTCATACTGTCTCCAAAGAGTGTGTCATTTTACATTTCCACCAACATTGTAAATAGTTACAATTTCCCCATTTCCTTCCAATTTGTTTATGGCATATATATATATATATATATATATGCCATGTGTGTATATATATATACAGACATATGCCCATATAGTGATACATATATGTGATATGTATGTATTTTGTATATATGCATGGTGAATGGATGGTGTATATATGTTTGATATATATATGTAGGAAACATGTATATATGTTGTATGTATTTCTGTCTGATCTTCCTTTCCTGGTTCGTTCTACATTCTTGAGAACAGCCAAGTTAAAATACAGTAGATAAACCCTGGCAGGGTACAAGAAACAGAAAGGAAACAGAAGGCTGAAAAATCTACCATGGCCAGACTCTCTCTCCTCCCTCCCGTCCTCCTGTCCTCCCATCCTCTCTTATTCTCTCTGTCTCTCTGTCTCTCTCCCTCTGTCATCCATAAATTGATTAATCCCACCCTATCATTCTGTTTATACCTCTAGGAAATGATAGCCCTTCAGGCTGCCTAGCCTTATAGTTTCTCCCCAATGAACATCACTATCTCAGGACAAAGCCAAGAGTTGCTCCTCACACCAAACATTTCCACAAGGCTTACAAGGTACAACCATTCTGCTACCTGCTCTTCTCCATGGTTTAGTAAATTACTTCAGGAGAAAACAGCATCAAAGAATTCAAAGGAAATGAAGTCATGAGAACCACCATTCCCAGGAAGAAAAAAATCTTCATTGTTAAGCAAAGTGCTTAACCCTTAAAAATCTAATTTGAATTCTTTTTACAAACAACAGTACACATTTCTTCTTTTCTTCTTTTTTTTTTTTTTTTGGTGGTGGTCCTTGGGTTTAAACTCAAAGCTCATGCTTGGTAGGCTGGTGCTCTACTGCTGAACAGTATGTCCATCCCTGTTTTTTATGGCTTATTTTTAAGATAGGATTTCACTTCCTGCCTGAAGTACAGGCCTAACCACAATCTATTTTAGACTTCCTGTAGTTGCTGAAATGACAGGTCCAAGGGAAATAGAGTTTCACAAACTTTTTTGCCTGGCTAGCATGGAAGCAGAGTCCTCCCAATCTCAGCCTGCCAGTATCTTGAGGTGACATGTGTGCACCACTGAACACTGCTTGCTATGGGCTGAAAGAGGTCTTGTGAAGTTTTCTTCTTCAGTTGACTTCAAAGTGCAATTGATACTTCCATTCTCAGCACCTAACTAATTAGAATTATAGGCATGATCCACTGGCACCCAATGGTATACCTTTGTTAATACCCTCTTGGCACTCACATAATAAAGGCACCAGTACATTCCAAAGGATAGCACACCTCCAGGTCCTTATTAATCAGGGAAATGGGCACGTACCAGTGACATCTATTATTGATATGCCACTGGCCTTTGATACAGACAAATATGGGGATAGCTTAATTCACAGACTACTCCCATAAGTTGATAATGTGACATCTGAACAACGAAGTTTTTCCCTATGCCAAGGAAACTGGAAATCGGGTAACCAATATCCACATGTAAATTTCAACAGGGAAATTTGTTATCATTAGCCTTCAAGTGGGAAGAACTACATTGTAATGAAAGCAGATAGATGCCTCTAGCTAGCTTTAATAATGAGAGACTTCAATGAGGGACAGCCCAATTCTGAGCACTGTGATACGGGAGGGACTCAGAAAGATTAGGCAGAGCCCCTGACCCTGGGAGTTGACATATTGAGTACAGAGCCATTTATCCAGAAGCCTTTAATCTGTCACAACAGGTACTGACACTTGCCTTAACAAAAACACAGCAGTTCCATTGACTGTTTTAGCCAGAAGAAACTTCTTTTCTTCTCTCCTTATCAGAGAAGAAAAATCAGAAAGAGCTCAAATGATGATTCAACTAGTTTTCTCATCTCTGAGTAATCAAGAAACCTGCTAGTTCAAAGTAGCACCTCCAAACTAGAACCAGACACCTAATAAAATGCTCAGTAACAGTTAAAAGGACAAATGAGCTCCCGCTACACACAAATACAGCTAAAGGCAAGTCCATCTCTAAGATATAAGCGAGCAGACCCAGATGAGGAGCTCCTCCAATCTCTGGTTCATTGCTTTGTCAGGCAGCATGCCAAACAAATGAAAATAAAACCTTTTATTATTGATCTAGACCTTTCTTTGTCATTCACATGTTGAGGCTCTTGTCATCAGGCTTTGACCTGCTTCATAAATTTTAATAGAGCATTTTTAAAGTAAATATTGTCTTGACACATAGCCTGCAGACAAAAAAAGTACACCAACTCCAAGGCTTTTGAGTGTACAAGCTCAAAGTCTTTTCACCATGTAATCATGCTGATTTAACAACCATCTGGATTAAGAAATAGAGATTACTAGCACCCAGATTCCTCCCTGTGCCCTTGTTTTTGCCCTTTCCTCTTCTTCCTCCTCCTCCTCTTCCTCTTGTTCCTCCCCTGAAAATGCATACACACAAAGTATATTCTTCTGGGTTTTTTTTATCCACACTATAGATTCTTTTGACCTGTTTTCAAATTTATCTAAATAAATTATTAACTGCACTTTTACATCTATTTTTCTCTTTGCTCTGTTTTACATTAGTAGGCGCCACCCCTGTGATGGCATGCATTTATTTCTAGATAGCACTCTAGTGTGAGTAACACTATTTTTTCATGTGCATGCACTCATCACAAGTTGTCTATTCTTCCATTGAAAGACATTTGAGCTCCTCCCAATTTGAGGCTATTACAACTACAGCTACTTCAAATATTGTTGTTCATATTTTTTGTGCAGATATGTGTCCATTTCTCCTCAATATATAACAAATAGTAGCAGTGCTGGCCATAGGTGTAGGTTCAACTTTATTTAAGACTGCCAACTTTCCAAAATGCTTTTACTAATTTCCATTTCTAATAGCAGTGAATCAGTCCCAACGTGTCCTTGGCAACATTTTGTATTGTCAGATCTTGTTTGGGTTTGTTGCTTTTATAGAGTCTGATAGATGTGTGATATCTCACTGTGGTTTTATTAATTTGCTTTACCTGGTGACTATGTTAATCACCTTTTCCTATAAATGTTGGACCACATAAACAATTTCTTTTTCTATAAGTCCTTTGACACATCTTTTGCCATTTTAAAATGTGGTCACCCTTTTTGATTCATGTGCGAAATTTTTTATATATATTTGGGATTCAAGTCTTTGTAATAGCAAATTCACATTATCTTTCAGCTTCCTTGAATCTGTCAGCTCATTGACAGAGATTTTAATAAAGTCCACTTTTATCAGACTTTTTCTTTATGATGTGTCATCTTTGTGTCCCATATACAAAATCTTTGCTTACTCTTACTTATGAAGATATTTCCCTACATTACCATCTAGAATATTGTTACCTCGCAAGCTTGCCATGAGCCACATAGGACTACTTAAATTTAGGTTAATAAAAATTAAAAGACTGAGAGTGTGATTCAATTGACAGAGCACCTGCCTAGCCTGTGCAATGCCCTGAGTTCAAACCCTAAGACCATCAAAAATAATATAAACTGATCTCTTCAGTTCTTTGATTTACATTTAAAGTGACTAGCAGCAGTATATGGCTAGCAGATAGTACTCAGCAATATTACGTCATGTAGAAAATTCTGCTGGACAACACGGCTTCAAGAAGCTGTCTATTCACCTTGACGTTGGTATCCACAGATACCCACCTAGAATTTATTATTTTCTACAATGTGAAGAAGGGTAAATCTTCTACCCTACACTGTGACTAGTCCACTCATTCTGTCTTTTGGTGATTTTTTTTTCCCCTCAAGGCTAGCACTCTACCACTTCGAGTCACAGTGCCACTTCTGGTTTTCTGGTATATAATTGAAGTCTCAAGGACTTTCCTGCCGAGGCTGGCTTTGAAGCGTGATCCTCAGATCTCAGCCTCCTTGAGGTGACAGGCATGAGCTAACAGCCCTGGCCCATTTTGTCCTTTAACCTTCGATTTCAAAGCAGACTTTGGGCTGAGCACTTATCCTACTTTCCTTCTTTTGCAATGACTCAAGTTAGGTTACCTTTGGAACCCCGCTTGCGAGGTTTCTCCCATTTCTGGATCCTTGAAATATGGTGGAGAGATCTATTCCTGCACTAGGATCAGATACTTGACATTGAATTTCTGCTTTGTGCAAAATACTCTGTGCCAATGTGTAACTCTCTCACACCAGATTTTATGAGAGTTCCCATCCTGCACTTGTCTAACCTAACGCTTCCACAGTGTGTATGACCTGATCATTGTAACAGGTTGCAATTCTCCTAGAATTCACAGACGGAAAAAGAACAATGGCAAGACCTATCATTCAAAGACATTTTCTTATCCATAAATGTCACAAATGAAGGAGTTCTTATTCAGTATTTATAAATGTGAGACTATATAGAAAGGGAGGAGTGATCCTCTCCCTGAGGAGCTGTTTCAGATGCACTGGGTAATAGAGCATAGACATTTCAACCAGTACCAGAGGTACCAACCATGTTTGTACCAACATGGCCCTGGCCTTCATGGAGCTTAAAATATAGCACAATATGATAAAGGGCTTTTCCTAAGTGGAAAAGCAAGCAAGGGGCAGAGTGAGCATCTCAACCCTGATCAGACCTTAGGGTCCCACACCTGGGAGTTTTAAGCCAATTGCCTGCCTGGAAGATGTGAACAATAAAATTACCTGTGGCAATATGGAAACAATGGCTTCCTCCCCAAAAAGATTCAGGCAAGAGTGAGAGAGAATGATCAAGTAAATCTAATTAAATTTATTAACAATGTTGAATGAGGTGTTGCTTCCCCGCCCCCAAATCCCAATTGTAAAAACTGTATATAAATTAAAAATCAAATTCAATCTTTGGGCAGAGAGCTCAAGGCTAAAAGACCATCCCTCCCCTTTTATAAACACCTTTCCCCAGGTGTTAAAAGACTTGGTGATAGGTATATAATTTCACTGATCCTTTAGAAGAAGCTAAAAGATGGAAAAAAACAGAGAGCTGGCTTAGCCTAGATCCTTTGTTTAGCTTCAGCCACCTCAATGTGGTCATTTCAAGACAGATCCCTAAAGTTAATTATGTTTTCCTGTAAGATGGAGCGTTAATTGTAAGTGTAGATTATTAAAATGGAATGTATAATATACCACTCAAATGGTTTGTTGTAGTTTTCCCCAAATAAGTGTGTACTGCACATGATGTGCCTATAATGGTATTAATTATTTATCACTCTTCTGTGGAGAAAGTATCAATTATAATAAAGTGTAAAAGGGCTATTAGCTTTTCTGAACAATAAATAAAGTGGAAGTTTTGAGATCAATATGATGAATATATTAAGTTAAAATTCTCTTTTGCCATAACAGTTGATAAGATTTTATGTACCAAGCTCATGAAAGTGTTGTAGACATTTAAAAGAGAAATATATTAAATAAAAATAAAATCTATTAAAGAAGGTAATTTTAAATATTTAATGATATAATTAAGTCTTATTAATGTAACATTCTTCATTTTTCAGATTAAAAATTCACAGGATTGTCATCTCTTTCATCTTAATCAGACACCGTGTTTGTTGTAATTATTTGTTATGTATTTTCATTAACATTTGATGAATATTAACTGTTTAAAATAAAACAGTATCTCTTTTTTCCCCCTTAGCTATGGACAACTAACAGGGGCTATTTTGAAGCTAGCAGAGGAAAAGTTAGAAAAGAGAAATGCTACCTGTAACTATGCTATGCCAAGGGCAGAAAGCAAGTTAATATTCTTAAATGCCAAATGTGGAAGGTTCCTGGCTTTGGCTTGCCTAAGAAAGCCCATCCTAGCCACATTTGGGAAGCACAAGGTTTCAAGTGATGTTTAACTAGATCAAAATCCAGTTTCTGTTATGTTAAGTTTGGCTTGCCGAAACTTCTGATCCTCAATTTTCCTACCTATAAAGTAGAAATCCACCTCTTCTCTGAAGGAAAGCCGAAAGAATTATTAAGAGTAGGTACATAATACCTCACCTAACATAGATACTCCACAAGCAGAAATGGTAGTGCGATGCATCCCTTCAACTAATTGAAATGGGAAAGAGACTTCATCTGTGGTTTCTAATTCCATTTAACTGGAAGAATAATAAAAGTAACAGCTATGTCTAAAGACATGGTTCTTTTCAAAGAGTATCCATTAAAAAGTAGTATAATCTTTCATGCTTCAAAAGAAACACTAGAAAATTGCAAGACAAGCCATAGATGGAAAGACCCATGGATGGAAGTGCTTGACACTCTGATAGAACTCCTGTATCCCAAATATTTAGAGATCTCTTACAAAAACCCAGAGTTAGGAATGGACAAGTCTTTAAAAGGAGGTTTCAACTAAACAATACAGAAATGCTCAATACACACATGAAAGTATGCATAACAGAAGTAGTCATCGGGTAAATGCTAATTAAAAACACGAGTTTTGTCTAACATTCAAATGGAAGTCAGTACCAGGTTCTGGTAAAGATGTGGGGAAATAGGAAAGCTCACATATCGGTGGAGAGAATGGCAAACGATGCCACCACATTGGAAGTCAGTCCATTTGTGAAAAGGTTAAACATATGCATACGATATGACCCAGCAGTTGCACTTCCAGGAGTCCACACAAGAAAAAGTGGACAGATCCACCTGCTGTCTTACCTTTAATGTTTTTTCACATATAATTTCTGAGAACCCAAGTGGAGGAAGGGAAACACATGAAAGGAAAATGATTGGGGTGCATGCTAATCACAAATGCAGACTTCCATGAAAAGCTGAGTCTCCTTTCAGTTATCTGCTAAATTATTTCCATTTTTTCTCTCTTCACATAGTAACTCTAATGGTTAAATTACATCATTTACCTTAACATTCAGGAAGCAGACTGAAGGCCCTACATCCAACACAAAAAAAACTTACCCTATAATGTTTACAGGACACCAGGAAACACCATAACATACAGAAATAAATACCAGACACTATAGAACACCAGGAACTCTCTACCAAGCTGCATGTTTAATGTTTGGCACATTTCACATTTAAATAATAATAATCTTAGTACCTTATACTTTTAATAAGTGAATAATAGTTTCACACACACACACAAACACACACACACACAGATAGCTGTTTAACTGTTTTAAACTTTAGATTACTTATTAAGGAAAACCATGCTAGCAATCTCAGCATCCAATCAAGCCATCTTGGTTGTTTGGGGTTTAGTACTGGAATTTGTATGGCTTCTATCTCTTAATGAATTAACATGTGCAAAAAAATATGTGTTGGATACATATACAATCTCTTTTGAAGAGATCAGAGGGAGGTATGGTGTTAACTTATCCCTGCTGGTACATTTATCACAGTTTTTCATGAACCTTCACACTGATCAGATTTACAGCAAGTCCCCAAGATGTAAGTTTGATTCAGGGGATTTTTAAGAGTATAAATAAGAGTCTAATAGTTTCTAGACCATGGTGTCTCCATAGAGTACAAAATATGATAAACATAATGAAGATGAAATATTAAAAAGCAATGTTAACACTTCTATTTCATTGAAATATTGCAATGGTATTATTCTAAATGTGTGAGCATAATTGTTCTAACAGCCTCCATACAGCAAGGTATCTACCCTCCCTGAAACTATGAAAGCCCTCATGAGAGCGATGGGGTGAGGGATGGGAGGGTTAGCAAGGGACTGTAGAAATAGGCAAATTAACTACAAGCAACCAATATTGTTTACACAAAACAGTGGCATTGGATCATTTTTTTAAACACTTGGTTTTGTCTCCTTTTTAATTATGAAGGATAAAATAAAATTGAGTGACTGAGAAGAATAAATAGATAATGAAGTATCAAGGGTTTTTATATAGAAGCTCCTTATTAAAATGACTGTCTCCTTCAACTGTTTAATCTAATTTCTACAAGGCAGGTTTTCACTTGTTCTGCTCATATAAACACACAGGTATTAGGGGTATTATTAAGACACTGTGTAGTTCACACCCAGAGCTTGAAGAACTACTTTAACCCCTTAAATGCTCACTAAAGCAACTCTTTACTTCTTTCTGTTCATTCCTCTCCCTGGAAGCTTACCATTTCAGACTGACTTCTGGCATGTTGTTTAACATTGTGTTTTAGACTTACATGCAGTATTATTCATGGACTATATACCTCCAATACTAACATGTACTTGTTACCTCTAACAATGCATTTTTCTGGGTATTAGGAGATGTGCGAACGTTCATTTTCAGTCTGTCGTCAGGAAACTGAAAGCCATAGATCTCTGCTGGGAAAGCAGATCCCATTCAGTTCCTTAATAGATCAAGTGACCAAACAAATGGTTGTTTGACAGGACATTTTTGAGAGTGAAGAAACATATTATTGATTACACAGGGATAATAGGTATCAACTGAGATCTCAGGGGAATCTGGACCAATGGTCTTTTTGTGTATGGGTATCTGGATCCTAAAAGCTATAGGAAGTTAGTGGGTAGAGGTGTTCTCACTGTCTGAGACTCTAATTTTCTGAGCCCTTGATGTTATGACGTCTGACTGCTAAGGCACCAAATATTCAGGTGGAAAACCCAGTTCGATCCACATGGATTGTAAGTGCTGTTGTGTTGTTTGTTTGTTTGTTTTTGGAGAACTATCACATGAGGTCGAGTACACAGGTTTATTCCAGAGCTCAGAACACTCCCATTGCTTTCTCGTGAGTATTCCGCTCATCCTGTCTCCATATTATCCCTCTTCTAGCTATGTCTAACCTTATTGTTTTCTTCAAGTCTCAATCAGATGTTCCTTCTTAAATAAGCTTCTACTTATATATAATATGTATAATTGCATACACACACGCTGCTGGATCTGTCTCTCCCTTTGGTGCCTATATCCACTTCTATCTCTAATTAGTTATTTACTAATGAACACATCACCATGCCTCAACTTCTGACTATATGGTATAGATGGCTGCCTTGATTCTTACCTCCTAGTATGTACAACTTTTGTGTCAATCTTTCCTCTCCCAACTCCACTAGACACATGTTAAATAGAACTGATGTGTATAGCCAGTTGTGATCACACAGAAGGGATACTGACTTCTGAGGCTGGGTCATAAAGGCTCTGAGTTTTCCTTTCTTCCCTAGATTGGATTACTGCTCTGGGATACATGCATTGCCAGGTTAGGGGCATAATTCAGCCTCCATACACAGAGGCCTTGTGAATAGAAATGAGGTCTTCTCTAATGACCAGCGTTAACTTGCCAAGAGTACCAGGGAATCACCTTGGAAACAGACTTTCTAGTTTCAGTTGAGATTTCCAGTCACTTCAGACACCACCCAGATTGAGACTGAAGCCTCATGGGACTTGAACCTGTTTATGATCCACAGACAGTGAGATGACAATTGTGTGTCTCAGCTATAGTTTGGGGTTAATTGGTTACATAGCAATAGATAATTAATGCCTTGAAAGCCAAAACATGTAGGTTTTGGTCTCCAGAATAGGATAGGCACTATAAATATATATGACACTAAAGTTAGTTGAGTTAATTATGTTAAAAGGCTGAGCACTAAGTTTTGATATGAAGACTCCTTGGGAAATGGATACATTTCTGGCATGGCAGGCCCTGGGTGAGTTTTCAAGAACAATCATTTCACACAGCTATAGGTAATAGTAACTAATAATAGCTAAGATATTTTTGTAACAGTTTCTATATTAAAAACATTGGAATTTAGTCAATTTCACTGTATCTGCTCAAAGTTCCTATATGTTAGGTATAATTGGCTTGTTTGGCAGAATAAAATATTAGAAAAATTATGTTAGGTGTTTTTTACAGGACCACTACAAATAGTAATGCTGAGAATTGAACTTGAACAACTTAATTCCAGGATGTATCTGCTCTATCAGAAAAAAATATAAGCACACTAGACTGCAGCACCCTAGTACAAATTTCAGAGTAGCCTTTCTTAGTCTTTTACTGGAAGTTGCAAGTCAGTAGAACTCTGGACACATTGTTTTCAAAGTACAAACTACAGAGCAGCAAAATTAGCATCATGTAAATGTGAGAAATGCAAGATCCAATCCAAAGCATACCCAATTAGTCTTTTACTGGAAGTTGCAAGTCAGTAGAACTCTGGACACATTGTTTTCAAAGTACAGACTACAGAGCAGCAAAATTAGCATCATGTAGATGTGAGAAATGCAAGATCCAATCCAAAGCATACCCAATCTGCTACATAAAAAACTCGGGTGGAGAAGCTCAAAAATCTGTGCCTTCACAAGCCAGATTTAAGCTTCAGCTTAAGGATTAGTGTTCTTGCTCACCTGACAGTAATAGAAAGGGACAGAATCCATCCTGCAAACTTGGCTCTTCTTGTTCTTACTTTGGCCCTTCCTCAACTAGGTACCAGTTCCCCAGCTCAGTCATTTAACACTGAACAAGCTGAGTAACTGAGCTGCTCAACTCGTGGGTAACTCCAACACATTAGGAAGATACCACTAAGAAAGATATGCAAAGATGTGAGAAAGTTATGGGTTGTGATGGCTTTGATGACACTTTCAACATTCCCTGTTGAACTAACACAGCCTTTGAGGGGGTATGGGACTGTCCCTAGCTCTGGGAATTCCCCAAAAAGAGACAGAATCCTTTCTACATTGGAAAACCCAAATATCTGTGAGGTTAATATATTTTGAAGAGTTTATTCACAATAGGTTGTCCCAAAAAAGTATCAATCTATAAACAGACATTCATATATATGTGCAATACACACAGGCGCACGCGCACACACACACACACACACACACAAACACACACACACACATATACACCTAAAAGTTAACTCAATTAGCTCTGACCTCATAATGATATTAACTCTTTTCTTCCATCATAATAATATAATAAGTATCTTTAATGAATTGTTACCTCAAACACTTCATTTGAGATATGCTTATTACATGGAAAGGTTTGCTTTAGATTACTTAGAATAATGATTAAATATAGACAAGTTTTGTTGATATCTCCTTCCACACTTTCATAAAGCTGTGTTATTTTTTGTCCAGTTCTTATGAATAGCAGACTCCCCTGCTTCATTCTCCTTTTTCTTGTGTTTAAAAGAAAAAAATAAAGCAAAATGAAAAAAAACACTTCCATATGCAATTTAAAGGTTGTAAATGTAACAACACAAATTCTAAGAAATACAAGGTTTCGCCTACACTGCACACACATTATTCTTTTGTTGCTATTTAAATACTTAAAAATACAGTTTAAGCCTAAAATAGCTCCAACATTTCAACAGTTTCAGTAACGAACCTCCCACCATCAGGACTCCACTGGGAAACTTCAGCAAAAAGGCCCAGTGTGGTTTACTTAGCTTTTATTGACACTAAGAAAGTTAGACAAGACTCAACTCAAGTCACAGTAATACTGGAGATTTGGTGAGAATTCTCTAGGAAACTATCTCACCTAGAAAAAAGTAAGATTTCTTCTGAGTCTTCTTCTTAAGACTCAGGTAAGGTAATGCCTACAAATATACTTTACCTGAGTCTGTGCAAATTTTATTATTTTATGACAGAATCTAGCTATGTTGTTAACACTGGCTTCAGTAGCGTACGTAGTAGTTGCTTGAGATTTTATTTAAATGAAAATCTTGGTTGAGCCATCAGAATCAGGACTTGGAATTTCACATTGTTAAATGTAAGAGTCCAGATAACACTGTGGCCCCCAGTCACTGGACTCACTGAGATTCTAATACAACTCCCCAACAGCAACTTTGTCCCAGAATGAACTTGACAATGAGAAGGACCAGACCTTTGATTACTTCTAGATTCTTAATAGCCACAGTAAGAATTTATTCCAATGTATTAATCATTTTTGCTGAAACGTTAATGTCTTCCTTTCCTGAGGAAAGACTCCCCCCACCCAACACCCATGCACCCAACAGTATGCTTGAACTTATTCTCTGTCACCCACTGAATCTCAGAGAATAAGATCCTTACAGGTGCCAGGACAGGTGTTGTGCTCTGCCACAATCCAGCAGAGACAGGTGATTTCAGAGCGAGGTGATCACAGGTAAGAAGGGTTGTGATGTGGATAGGCCAGGAAGTCATAAGGTGGCAAACAAATTAAGAACCATATGACAAACCTAAACTCACCACACAAGGGAAACGACTGTCACTAGTGTGACTAGTCTATATATATTCTATATATATTATATTCTATATATATTCTACATATATAATTCTATATAATGACTTTGCGTCTACACCCCATTGGATGGTAATATGTTGCCACTCCTTTGAAGCCATGGACCTGACTCTCCCCCATCTTTGGGACTTAAAAGCTTTGCAGTCTTCATTCCCACTTTCTTATAACACAACTTCCATGTTTAAAAAAAACACAAATAAAACACCTTGGGCTAGATGGCTGAATGGCAATATAATGAGTGACATCTCAGCTTCCTGGTCATGGTCCCCAAGCCCCAGGACCCGTGAATGAGGTCATATTGGAGTTTCCAGCCCCACTGGAAGTGAGTGAAGCCATCTAAGACTGACCAGGCAAGACTCTCAGAACCACCCTGCCAACCCACAGAATCATGAGACATGGGAAGCAATAGCTGCTTTGAGGCACTAAGTGAGAAAGTGACTGTTACACAGAAAAAGATGTCAAATACGAAGTAAACAAAGGAGAAGTTTGTGTGGTGGGAGGTATTTTACATGATGGGGTTCAGGATCACATCTGTGAAAGGTTTTACAGACATGACTTTTTCTGAAGCAAGTGGTGTGTGTGTGTGTGTGTGTGTGTGTGTGTGTGTGTGTGTGTGTGTGTGTGTTGATACTGGAGCTTCAACACAGAGCATGAGCTCTGTCCCTTAGTGGTGTAATTCTACCCCTTGAGTTACACCTCCACTCCTGGCTTTTTGCTGGTTTGTTAGAGATAAGGTCTCATGGATTTTCTTCCTGGTTTGAACAATGATCCTTAGCCTCTTGAGTAGCTAGGATAAAATGCATAAACCACCAGCGCACAGCTTTGCTGAGGCAATTTTGAGCCCCAGAAGTGTTTTCAGTAGAGGGCGGTGATGATATAAGATTCCTCGCTTTTAAAAGTGGGTATTGAAACATAGACGGGATCCAAATAGGGAAAGATGAAGTAAAACTCTCCCTCTTTGCAGATGACAAGATCTTGTAGTTAAAGAACCCCATGGACTCCACTCCCAAGTTACTCTACCTCATTCAAAACTTTGGCAAAGTAGCAGGGGTATAAAATTAACCCTCAAAAATCAATGGCTTTCCTGTATGACAATAATGAGAAGAGAGCAGCTGAAATCAAAAAGGAAACTTTTGTAATAACCCCACGAAAAATAAAATATCTTGGAATTAACTAAAGAAGTGAAAGACCTCTACGATGAAAACTTTAAAAACTTGAAAAAGAAAATTAAAGCAAAATTAAGAAAGTGAAAATATCTCCCATGCTCCTGGATTGGGAGGATTAACATCATGAAAATGGCAATACTGCCAAAGGCTATCTATAAATTCAATGCAATACCCATCAATATCCCAACAGTATTCTTTAAAGAAATAGAAGAAGCAATCCAAAAATTCATATGGAACAATAAAATACCCCAAATAGCAAAAACAATCCTTAGCAGAAAGAACAGTGCTAGAGGAATATCAATACCAAATTTCAAACTCTACTACAAAGCCATAGTAATCAAAACAGCTTGGTACTGGCACAAGAACAGATCGGAAGACCAGTGGAAAAGAACTGAAGACCCAGAAATGAGCCCACAGACTTATAGCCACCTAATCTTTGATAAGGGAGCTAAAAAAATAGAATGGAAGAAAAACAGCCTCTTCAGTAAATGGTGCTGGCAAAATTGGTTAGACACCTGTAGAAAACTAAAATTAGGTCTTTATATATCACCCTGAACTAGAATCAATTCTAAATGAATCAAAGGCCTCAAAGTAAAAGCAGACACCCTGAAAACATTACAGGAAGGAATAGGAGAAATTCTGGGGCTCCTTGGCACAGGCTGAAGTTTTCTTAATAAAGATCCAGAAGCACAACAAATCAAAGAAAGGTTGGATAAACGGGATTACATTAAACTGCATAGCTTCTGCATGGCAAAGGACATAGCTAGCAAGAGCAATAGAAAGCCCACAGACTGGAGAAGATCTTCACTAGCCATACAGACAAGGCCTCATAGCTAAAATATACCTAGAACTCAAACAATGAAATCCTCCAAAAACAAATCCTCAAAGAAACAACCACCTGATTAATAAGTGGCCTAAAGACTTAAAGAGAGACTTCTCTGAAGAAGAAATAAGAATGGCCAATAGACACATGAAGAAATGCTCAACTTCTCTTGCTATAAAAGAAATACAAAAAAAACCAAACAACAAAAAAAGAAATGCAAATAAAAACAACATTGAGATTCCACCTCACCCCAGTTAGAATGGCTATAATTAAGAACTCTAATAACAACAGATGCTGGAGAGGATGTGGCCAAAAGGGAACCTTTCTGCATTGTTGATGGGAGTGTAAACTTGTTCAACCACACTGGAAAGCAGTAGGGAGGTTTCTCAAAAGATTCCACATAGAGCTCTCCTATGACCCAGCAATCGCATTTCTGGGAATTTACCCAAATGATCACAAACAAAGCCATACTAAAGGTACCAGCACAACTATGTTTATCACAGCATTATTCACCATAGCTAAGATACAGAACCAACCCAGATGCCCTCAGTAGGTGAATAGATCAAGAAAATGTGATATATATATGCTTCCATCAAAAAGAATGGCAGGACCCCATTTGTTAGGAAATTAAAAGACTTGGAAAAAATCATATTAAGTGAAGTAAGCCAGACTCAAAGAAATATAGGTCTCATTTGCAATAATTAGTATACATCTAGGATAATTTTATTAGATGAGTAGAAAAGGTCAAAAGCTCTGTACATATGACCATGTAAGATGATGCTAAGTGAAATTAACCACAAGATATAGACACAAGAGGTCTTTCTTGTTGTGTTTTTAGTGTACTATGTGATGTTTTATTGTTTCCTTTGCATGCTCTTCCCCCTGTGGTATATCCCCTGTTGTCATTGTACTTGATTTTGGGATCCTGCATCTTATATATATATATATTTGTCTAATTTGAGGAAGGGAAGGGGAATAAGAAAACACTGAAACAAGGACACAGGATGACCCATTGCAGCAATGATACCCACAAGACACCATATTGGAAATGAACTTTACAACTTCGAGGGTTGGGGGAAGGAGTGAGGGATGTGGGGGCGGGAAGGGATAGTGGGTAACAATGCTCGATAGGAAACGTACTCATTGCCTTACTCATGTAACTGTAACCCCTCTGGCACAGCATCTTTACAATAAAATAAAATGGGTGCTGATGCTAATCATTTACTTATAGATGTTTATAGGCTGGTGAGAATTAAATTAGCTATGCTAGTAACAATGCTATTAAAAGAACAAGGATTTGCAGAGCTGGTAGAATCCCCTGTTCTTTTCTATTCTGTCCATACTATTCCATGTGCCTTCCTGACTCAGTCTCCTACTTCAGCCTACCAGACTTTGATGGAGGCAGGGGCAGCTCTGGCAAGGATGTTGTTTGTGATCACAAGTAAGAACTGAGGTGTGAATCTCAAAGGCCTCACATGAGGTTTGACCAGCATCTTCCATGTCACGTTTTGTAGCAGGAGATCTATGACAAAGGGAAAACAATGAGACATTTGCAAGGGAAAAACATGTCACAGAAAGGATTCCCAAGCATTTGTGAAGGAAGATTTTATAAAGAGTGATACAGATTGTGTGTGAGAATGGAGTTTTTAATAGATTACATTTATGCACAGGAGTAGGAAGTTTTGTTCCAAGAACTGAGAGAACCATGTCCTGTTCTCTCGGGACATTTCTATTTAAGCCCTTGCTTGATTTGTCTTTAAAAAGCTAACCTGAGAGTCCTTATTTACTCATAGAAAGTATATCTTGAATAATTTACTATTATTGCTAGCATATGAAAATGTAAATTTTGATTTTTTTAAATACAGGCTTATTAGACAGATTCGAGGTCACCCTAAGAATAACAGCTAGATACCATTAAATCGAAGGCAAGGGATTATCAACAGCACAGTGGACAGAACTGAGAATAGATCACTTGCTCTATGGATCACATAAGATGCAGAATTTTTGACCTAGTTCTAATACATGCTGCCTACCTTCTTCCAGGTCTCCATCTGTAAGTGGAAATCAATTGTTTCTCTTCCTACTATAGAAATGTTTCATTCACACCTTCAATAATCCCTAGAGAGATGGCTGTATCACAAGCCAGTATAGTAATTAGACTGAAATTGATGAGGCAGAAATTAATAATGACAGTAACTGTAGTAGGTTAACTGTACAAATCCCCAAAGTTTACGACTCATGCATACAACAGTGCCCAGCTTGAGTTGAATTGGCCACCCAGTCTATGACTCAGAACTCCAAGATCCTCTGATTTTGCAGCTGTGCTACCTTCAATGAAAGGTCCTGCAGAAGGAGAAAGAAAGTGAAGAAATCTATGACAGTCAATGGCCCCATCAATGGTACATGCTTCCATTTCCTTTCTATTCACAGGAATTAGTAAACAATTTTCAAAAGAAGTTCAAATGACTAAGAAATCCAGGAAGAGATGTCCATCATCCTTAAAGGCCATAAAGGAAATGTAAATTTGTAAAACACTGAGATCCAGCTCACTCACCTCCATCAGAATGGCAATCATCAAGAAAACAAGCAACAACAAATCTTGGGGTGCGGGGAGAACAAAGGAACACTTATACACTACTAGTATCTTGGAATGCATATAGGTGTAGTCCCTATGGAAATTAGTATGAATTCCACACTGAAACTCCCTTAAAAAATGAAAGATAGAACTACCATATTATCTTGCCATACTATCACTAGGCATATATCCAAAGGAATGTTAAGTCAAAATAAAGGAGAGAGATCTGCACACCCATGTATGTTTTAGCACTATTCACAATAGTCAAAACATACCATCAACTGATAAATGACAAAGTATATATATAATATATATATAGAATGTATATATGCATATATACCATTTAAGTGTGTCTAATAAATATGTGCATGTATGTCTATATAAGTATAAATACATACCTATGTATACATATATACATATGCACACACATACATGTAAACATACATATATACACAATGGAGTATAATTCAGTCATAAAAGAAATGCATTATGTCATTTGTGGAAAAATGAATGGAACCAGAAATGATCATGTTAAAAGCATAGTAAGCAAGAGTGAGAAACTCAAATCTCACATGTCGTCTCTCATATGTGAATCTTGCCTTTAACTGCAAGACAGGAATGTCAAATATATTCTCTTTGGAGATAGGTACCAGCAAAAGCAGGAAGGCTGAAAGAAAAGGGTACGGGGAGATAAATATCATTGAAGTCTTTTAGAAAACTATATGAAAACAGAACAACGATACCCAATGAAATTGTTCCAAAAAGGGATAGCTGGAATGAGGGCAGTAATAGAATAGGTTTGATCGAGATTCATCATATACAACTATGGAAACATCACAGGGAAACCCCTGTATATAACTAATAAAACTAGGAGAAAAAAAACAAAACATTTGAATACTTATCTTAGGGTTCATTCCCCTAACATCAACTTATCTGACCTTTTCCACTTGACTCAGACATATACTAGTTTTTTTTCCTTTCATGCAATTGTTTCTATCATATTTATAAAATGATTTCTATGTTGCTTTGTATGTCCCTCCCCCACAGTATAACCCATACTTTCACTGTTTTTTGATGTTGGTATAATTTGTGGAGGGGAGGGGGAAAAAAAACAAATCGTTTAACTAGGGCTACAGGTGGACCCATTGCAACAATGAGATGTACAAGTCGTTATGTGGAAAAACAAACTTAACAACTTTGGTGGGGGATGGGGGAGGATTGGGTGGGGGAGGGGAAGAGTATGGGAAGGGATGGGAAGGGGAAACAACGGGGAAACAACAATGCTTGATAAGAAATGTACTCGTTATCTGGACCATGTAATTGTAACTCCTCTATACAGTATTTTCACAATTAAAAAAAAAGTGAAAACAACTAGGAGAAAAATAGCAAAAAAATTACATGTGGCCATATCTAAATGCAAGATGCATTTGAAAAATACAGACAGAAAGCAATCAGAGATAATTCTATATTTCAGATAGGAAACACAAATCTTTTGAACCTCTCTCCACATGAGCCATGTGAGAAATCTCTATTAAAGAAGGTGATAAAGCCACACAATCTTTCCCCTGCTCACCTGAAACTTGTTAGGGCCATGATACAGGTAAACCAATCACAGGGACCTAACCAGACTTCTCAATCCGGTATGGTAGATCAAGGAGGATAGAAAGGGGATCATTTTTGCTTATCATGGCAGTGGCAGCAACTTACATAATTGTCATTGTCAGCAGCCAGAGTACAACACAGACAATGTGAACAGCCCATGTCGTAGGGGCTCACATGCGGTTGTGCTCTCCAGGGCTGGGCGATGCAATAATTTGGGCTTTCTCCTCAATGCATGGATGCCCTTAGTACCTGCCTGTGTAAAACATAGCTTCCCCAGAAATTCTACATATCCCGTAGTTTTCCATCCATTAATTCCTTTTCTTCTTGTGTCAGTAAGGTTCTGCTGCTTGCAACTGAACATTCTGACTGATACCATTCTGAGTGGTGGCCGACTAGGGAGATCAAATGTTAAAACAATGATAGTTTTGAGGAACATCTCATAAGATGAGAATGAGTGTAAATCCCATTACAAGTACAGAAACATTTACAGAACATTTACAGAAACATTGAAAGAAAGTGGTTATATCACTGGAACAAGTGGCAGGTTTTCCAAGGTGACTACGGAGGAGGATAATGCTGCCTGGACAGACATGTCATGGAAAGGGCAGCACTGAGTGGAACATAATGACAGAGGTTAGCCCACACAAATAAAGCATATTAGATAGATGGTTCCAGACAGTTTAACAATGGAACCAGTATACCAGTAAAAGCACATGTGAGTTCATAGGGGTTGACGTTTTATACTGTTATCTTTTTCTCTACTGTGTACTTTACCTTTACTCACAACTAAGACTATAAAACATATATTTTATATATATATTTGTATATATGTATAATATATATATTCCTCAAACTGCTCCCCAATGGTTTTTATTTAATGTCTTGCACTAAATCATTCATCTGCTGACACTGAAATAAAGTGCCTCTTCTGCTTAGTTTTTTCCCCCCTCTTCTATAGTGATTCTAAGATTCAAACTTATTTTTGAAATCCATTTCTTCCCTCATCCACTATGTGATCTTGGCCAAGTCATTTATATTTTGTGATTTAAGATGTCACTAGGAAGGATTGGGGTCTTAATAAGATGGCGATCTTCAGGAAGGTTTAGGTTTTGCTTTATTTGAAGTTTGCACAAGTACCAATTATGTATTTTATTTATTATTGATTGATTGGTCAGTCATGGGGCTTGAACTCTGGGCCTGGGCACTGTCCCTCAGCTCTTCAGCTCAAGGCCAGCAAGCTACCACTTGAGCCACAGTGCCATTTCCGTTTTTCTGACTGGTTAATTGGAGATAAGAGTCTCAAGGACTTTCCTGCCCAGGCTGGCTTTGAACTGTGATTGTCAGATCTCAGCCTCCTGAGTAGCTAGGATTATAGGCGTGAGTCATCGGTGCATGGCTTATATGTATTTTAAATTATTAACTGACTCTGTAAATCACACTGAGCCATATAGGAACCAATTACAAGAATATATCATGAACAAAGGATTATGACCTATTCCTCCAAAGAACCAAAACATAAAAAAAGAAATGAACATCCCTCTCAGGTAATCCTAGCTATTCTGGAGGCTAGTAGGGAGGAGGGCTACTAGGCAGATTGTTGGGATTGTGGTTCAAGGACAAAACGAACAGAAAAAAAGTTCATAAGACTCCTTCTCAAGGAAGAGCTCAATGTGATAGCTTACAATCCTCCTGCCTCTCAAGCCAGGCCCATGTTCACTACTTCTACTGACGTATAATAGTCCATTACCCTACTGCAAGTCTGCAGAGGTAAACTGAGCCCAAAGACAGCAACTTCAAATTTTCCCGTTCAGCCCAGAAATGCTTCCTTCTCTGAAAAAAATAAACATTTAAAGGCTTCCATTTTTTATTCAAAATGGAAATAGAATGGATGGTGTTAATTGAAGTATCTGAGTTGTCATTTTATAAATATTTCAGTTCCATTATAAATGACTTGCTTGTTCAGATATGTCAGCTTTCCTCCCCCCACTTGCCCTTCCATGCCCTAAAATATCTCTACACTAGTTAATAATTAAAGGGTATCAGAAAAAAGTCAAAGCAAATTGGACATTAGGATGTCTTATGATGGATAATGTTAAGGCTAACCACAAATAACAAGTGTATCTTATTTAACTACAGCTAAAGAAAGTGTTTTCTAGGTCTTTCAGTGAAGACCCAGACTCAGTCCCCTTTCTACATGTAGCGTCCCCTTACTGAGATGATTCAGTGGCACTTTATAGCTGTCCAGTGACATATAAGGATTCTTCTATGGTTTCATTTTTCTTTAGTATTATCTCCAGATTCTATGTCAATGTGATACTACTAAAGGGTGCTTCAACCAGCAATACTGTGCTTCCTCCTTCTATCATCACAAGAATAAGAACACCACTCTCAAATTCTGTCACCTTGATCTTAGACTTCATACCTTCCCAAACTATCAGAAATCTATTGGTATCAGTTATAGATTACCCAGAGCCTGGGGATGCCACTCAATGGTAGAGGGGTTGGCTGGCCTGTACAAGGCCTAGATTTCATCCTCAAAAACCACACTAAAAAATAACAATTTATAAAGAAAACAAAGTCACCAGTCTCAGTTACTCTGTCAGAAACACAAAAGAATGACAGACTAAGTAAGGTTTGTTTGAAAGATCACTTAGTTAGACTGTATTGCTCTTCTGCATTTCATTGGCTCCCCAAAATGAAAGCACGAAAGAAATGCAGAAGATATTAATCCTGTTAATCCCAAATTTCTACTCTAGTCCTTCTATGCTATTGGAGCCAAACAAACAAGTAAAAAAGTAAAATAAAGAGTGTTTTTTTGCAGGTGTTGGGTGCTTCATACCTTCAATCCTACCTACTCAGGAAGCTAAGATCTAAGGATCATGGTCTGAAGCCAGCCAGAGCAAAAAAGACCATGAAACTCTCATCTCCAATTAACCAACAAAAAAAAATCCAGAAATGGAAGTATGACACAAATGGTAGAGCACTAGCTTTAAGCACAAAACCTCAGGGACAGCACTTGGGGCTTGAGTTCAAGGCCTAGTACTCAGCATTTAAAAAAAAAAAGAAAGAAAAAAATTTGAATACTTATGGTTTTTTCTTTCATGCGATTGCTTCTAACATATTTATAAGATGATTTCTTTGTTGCTTTGTGTGTCCCTCCCCCCACGGTATAACCCCTGCTTTCACTGTATTTGATGTTGGTATAATTTGTGGAAGGGAAGGGAAAAAACAAATCGTTTAAATAGGGATACAGGTGGACCCATTGCAACAATGATATGTACAAGTTGTTAAGTTGAAAAACTAACTTTATAACTTTGGTGGTGGGGGGGAGGGGTGAAGGGGAGGATCGGGTAGGGGGGAAGGGGAGATGGGAAGGGGAAACAAAGGAGGAGGCAACAGTGCTTGATAAGAAATGTACTCATTATTGAACCAACCCAGATGCCCCTCAGTAGATGAATGGATCAAGAAAATGTGGTATATATACACAATGGAATTCTATGCCTCTATCAGAAAGAATGACATTGCCCCATTTGTTAAGAAATGGAAAAACTTGGAAAAAATTATATTAAGTGAAGTAAGCAAGGCCCAAAGAAACATAGGCCCCATGGTTTCCCTTATTTTCAATATCTAGTATATGTATGAGTCAAGCGGAAAAGGTCAGATAATGTGATGTCAGGAAAATGAACCCTTAGATATGTATTTTAATGTTTTTTCTT
>NW_012267276.1:2804618-2807118 GCF_000151885.1 Dipodomys ordii | reverse complement strand
GAAGAGAATGGTCCAGACTAGGGATCTAAGAAAACCCCAAATAACTGACAGCTGGTAAATGAAGGCTCATGAGGAGGATCTAATATTATGCAATAGCTATAATTATATAGATATTATAGAATTATAAATTATATATGATAGAATCATAAATCATATACATTACATATAAATTATATATTATATGATAAATTATATTAGATATATTTATAGTATGTTATATATATACTTCAATATTATATAATATATTGCATATATTATATTATACATATATACATAATTATATATTTGTGTTATATAATATATGATTTATGTTAAATATTATATATTAAATATATTTTAAGAAACTTTATATTCAAGATGAGAACCAGTGTGACTACTCTTGTGGCTCAATGGTCTTTGCCTTGTTTCACTTCTAGCCATTGTAAAACACATCTCCATTGCCTTGTTATTGGGTAGGTAAAAGTAACCAGAATGCCCAGACCCAAGGCCTAAGGTTAGTCAAAAGAAAAGATCTTCTTCTGCCTCATTTTCACAACTTTCTGGCAGTCTTTATGATTTTTTAAATCCCATGTTCATGCATTGGAGGTTACTGCCTAGTGAAGAATCTGCTAAACATGTTTGTAAATAGTATCACTTGCCCCTATTCACACCAACACCTGTGGGACTATAGAATCTTTCTCTTTTTTTTCCCTGACATTTGAAAGTATTAAAACAGCTCCAGGGCTGAAGAAAACATTTTCCCTGTAATCTCTGAAAAGTTTAGTTGCCAAGGAGACAGAGGCCTAAGCGACCAGGTAGGAAAGCCTCAGCAGTGTATTCACATGATTATTCAATGAAGGAGTGAGAAAGCAAAGCATGTTTGGAGAGAAAACAACACCAGTTTCCCCAGCATTTTAAACCTGGTCTCTTCTATATAAATTATATCAAACGTCTCCTTTTCAAAACAGTGGGTTAAAAGCAAGAAGACTGAAATCCAGTCTCAATACCACCTTGATTTATTTTCACCAAGTAGAAGTGAAAACATCTTTCTTCATCGTAGCTACATTTTGGAGATGAGAAATCCCAAGGAGCAAGTTTCCCGTAATGACAGCGTAAGTGGTAACACACCGGATGGTGAAGGAAGGCAAAAAATAATCTCTAGAGTAGACAGGAATGAAGAAAACACCATCCTGCGATAGAAAGAAAGGTTGAATGGCTGGAAGAAAAACTACAAGAGTCATTCAAGTATATCAAACAAATCTTGCTTGTGCATTACTAAGAGGGCTTTGTTTCGCCACATTCTATTCATCATACGATGGAGTTAGTAAAAAGATGGGAAAGCCCAGTAAAACTACCCCTAATACAACAAACTGATCTTAGCTGATTTTCTTTTTTAGTATTAAAGATAGAAAGAGGAAGCCCAAGAGCTTGTTGAGTGAGAAGTTACTAGGAGATAGTGAACACTCCAAATTAGCCTAAAGTAAGAGTAAGTTTGTAAGTAATGAGTAAGATTGGACTTTTGACTAACACAACCTAACATATGGTAATGGAATACATTAAGTTTGTCATACTTTAGTAACCTGTTTCCTATATAAACCATTAACTAGATTCTACTATTATGCCCTATATATTAAAGTTACATAAAATTTTATCAATAAATGCAACTCTTCATCTTGTCTGGCCTGCCTCAAAGGGTCTCTCCTAAGATAAAAAAATTCCTTGAGTTCAAAGAAATTAAACTGCTTAATTCAGAGAAAGGGAGAGAGTGAGGGGAGAAAGTAGGGAAAGAAAGATACACGGAGAGAGGGAGGGAGTTTTACTGCTTAGCCATAAACCGCATCTAACTAGAAGCCAGAAATTATTTTCTCCATAAAATATAAATGACATTTTCATCCATTTATTTCCTTTTAATTTCAAATTCCTTAATAAGTGAAAATTTGTTCGAAGACAATGACTCATAAGGCAATTTGAGGTCATACAACTATATATCAAATAAAAATTCATTACACAATTTAAGCAAGATTTACTATAAAGCAAGATTTACTGTAAAGCAAAAATTCTGCCACAATTCACAAGCTTGTTATGTTTTAATTCAATTGCTTAGGGAGTACAACCTATAGTTGCTTTATATTTTGTTTGTACTCTCCTCTCCATTCTTTATTGAAGTAGAATTTCAAAGAGCATGGTTGGGGGAGGGGGAAATAAGACCGTTAGTATTCCTGAAAACCTGTGCTCACAAGAAAATTACGATCATATGACCCAGCAATCCCACTTTTGGGCATTTACCCGAATGATCACAAACAAGACCATACTAAAGCTACCAACAAAACTATGTTTATCGCAGCATTATTTACCATAGCTAAAATATGGAAACAACCCAGATGCCCTTCAGTAGATGAATGGATCAAGAAAATGTGGTATTTATACACAATGGAATTCTATGCCTCCATCAGAAAGAATGACATTGCCCCATTTGTTAGGAAATGGAAAGACTTGGAAAAAATTATATTAAGTGAAGTAA
>NW_012267276.1:2799811-2802338 GCF_000151885.1 Dipodomys ordii | reverse complement strand
GCATGCAAGGCAAGTGCTCTACCACTGAGCCACCTTCCCAACCCCCTGTTTAGGGATTTTTAAGCCATTCTTTCTTCATTATCCTTAAAGTTCTGAGGAGCTCCCACAGAGGAGGACTGGACAGGCTGGGTACACAAAAAGACACTAGGAACCCCTGACAGAGGCATACAGGTAGACCCTTGCCAGGGGGTGGTAAGCCCTGATACCAGGACATTTGTTGAAGGTGAAAAGTGTAGTTTTCTACAGGAAAACTTTATTGTTTTAAGATAAGTAAAATTTTTATTTCCCTCTCGAGAGAAAAAAATATGTTTTTATTACCCCCCCAATAAAACCTAGTTCTTTGTGCTGAATAAATATTTGCTAAGCAAATAAATGAATGTGCCAAAAGCTCCTATGCTTTGATTTTTCTCTCTAGTCCTTTTTTCCTCTTTCTACAAGCATCTTCTAAACAAAACAGTTAAACATACCACATAGTGGGGGAAAATAGCAAAATACAACATGTCATTTTTAAATTTGAATTATTATCAAATGTAAGCTGTTTTTCTTAATAGGGGATAAAGAATTATTATCAAAATGGGACACATGGTATTGGTCATTTACCTTGCTTACTAATTATCAAGTGATGGTCAAGCACTGGTAGTTCATGCCAGCAATACTACCTACCTAGGAGGCTAAGATCTGAGGATTAAAATTCAAAGCCAGCCAAGGAAGAAAAGCCTCTGAGACTCTTACCAACAATTAACCAGTGAAAATTCAGAAGTCAGGGCATGACTCAAGTGGTAGATTGCCAGCCTTGAGCATAAATGACAAGCAAGAGCACAAGGCCCTGCGTTTAAGCTCCAGTAGCTGCACAGAAAATTTTAAAAGTGATTTAAAAAGTTATTAAATACCAAAGCCAACAAGAAGAGCTAGTTTAGGCTTCCAAAAACCCATAATCCTCTACCATCCTGGGCTTACACAGAAACTATGTAATGTTCACCTGTTCTAATCAATTCATTCATGTCTAATTTCCCAATAAATAGGACATCATTTTCCAACCAAGAATCAAATAAGATCTTAAATGTAAATCTGCTCGAGAAAACCAATATTAATTTATATTTATGCTCCTAAAAGCTGTTTCCAGATTATTTTCTAGGGATCTTGAATGAGCTAAAGCAGGGAGATCTGAGTGATGAGTGAAGAGAAAAAAGGAGAAAAAGTTCTGGGGAAAATGGAGCGTGGAAAATACTTTAAATAACTTCTCTTTTCAGAGTTTATATTTTGCCTACATAATTTGGTCTTTGTATTTCAGAAAGCAAAAAAAAAAAAGCTCAAACCTGAAATAAGGCCATACACATCCTGAGAAAATAAAATAAACAAGTTTAATTAGAAATGAACCATTGGTATTCTGCTTCTGCCAAGTGTTTGGGTGGTTTCCCATAGCACACAGCTGTATCATTGCTCTGAAATTGCTAAGTATACAAGGAACCCACCATTATCCATTCCACAATAATACACTCCTTTGCAATTCTCAAAAAAAAAATGAGCACAAATATCCCTTGGGCAGAATGACCTTCTTATTCATCTTCAGACCTATAAACACATCCCTCAGCCCTCCAAATAAACATTTGTGCTCACTCCTGAAACTTACTGATCAGCCAAGGGAAAGAATTAATTAAAACTAGTCCAATAGATGCACATCATTCTTAATTGTCAATTAACAATATGGCTCATACGCCTGCAATAGAAAATCTATTTGTAACAACTGATGGCTGAGTTATAAAACTTTGTTGTTGCTGTTATCATCTTAAACTTATAGTTTGGACAGTAACTTGGTAGGGAGGAGAGTAAGGTGGGGAAATTAAACATTTTGTCTTCTCCCAGGACTTCATAGTTGTTGGGTTGGCTATTTCTCTTTGTATTATAAATAATGCTATGATTCATGCTGTAAATAACAAAGGTTCAATGCCTATGGAAACACTGAGCCATGTAATCTTTTTTTTTTTTTTATTGTGAGAATACCGTACAGATGAGTTACAATTACATGGGCAAGATAAGGAGCACATTTCTTAGCAAGCATTGTTGCCTCCTCCTTTGTTTCCCTTTCCCATCCCTTCCCATACTCCTCCCCTCCCCCCACCCCCAACCAAAGTTGCTAAGTTCGTTTTTCCACATAACGACTTGTACATCTCATTGTTGCAATGGGTCCACCTGTATCCCTAGTTAAACGATTTGTTTTTTCCCTTCCCCTCCACAAATTATGCCAACATCAAAAACAGTGAAAGTATGGGTTATACTGTGTGGGAGGGACATACAAAGCAACATAGAAATCATCTTATAAATATGATAGAAACAATTTCATGAAAGGAAAAAACATTTGAATACTTAACTTGGGGTTCATTCCCCTAACATCAACTTATCTGACCTTTTCTGCTTGACTCAGACATATTCTAGTTATTGCAAATAAGGGAAACCATGGGACCTATGTTTCTTTGGGCCTGGCTTACTTCACTTAATATAATTTTTTCCAAGTCTTTCCATTTCCTAA
>NW_012267276.1:2775384-2798205 GCF_000151885.1 Dipodomys ordii | reverse complement strand
GGGATTCTTTAAATACAAGATCATGTCATCTGCAAAGAGGGAGAGTTTTATTTCTACTTTCCTTATTTGGATTCCCTTTATGTTTGCATCTTGTCTTATTGCTGTAGCTAGGCATTCTAATACTAGATTGAAGAGCAGTGGAGAGAGTGGGCATCCTTGTCTCGTTCCTGTGTTTAGAGGAAATGAAGCATGTAATCTTAAGAATAGACGTTCCAATGGTGAAGATTCTGGTTAACAATTTAAATGATTTGTGAGCCAGTGTCTTCTGCACTACCTCGCGGCTTGTTTAGAAGTGTAGAGTTCTCAGGGCACCCCCCCCCCCATTGTCAGGACACTAGATTTTATTAGCAAGGACAGAGAAGAACAGGTATAGATGAAAAGTGTAATGTGCAAGAGGAGGAAGTGGGGAGGTATTGTCAGGGTAGAATACGCAAAGACCTGGGTCTTCATGTCTCTTTTTTTTGGGGGGGGGTCAAGTCGTGGGGCCTGAACTCTGGGCCTGGGCACTGTCCCTCAGCTCTTCAGCTCAAGGTTAGCACTCTACCACTTGAGCCACAGCACCACTTCTGGCTTTTTTCTTATTGCTTATGTGGTGCTGGGGAATCGAACCCAGGGCCTCAGGCATGCAAGGCAAGCATTGTACCACAGAGCTACCTTCCCGGTCCCTCTTCATGTCTCTTATGTTATTAGGGCTGAGCTTTTAGATCAAGTCTTGTTGGACTTGGATTTGGTTATTCAGTCTTATTTAGACAGCCTCGTATACCCTTGCCAGATTTTTGAAACAAAGAAGTGAATCATGAAGTCCATTAGAGACATCTGAAAATGTGTCTTAGTGTGAAAGAGTCAGTCACAGAGAACTAAGAAATAAGGGTTGGGAAGGTGGCTCAGTGGTAGAGCACTTGCCTTGCATGCATGATGCCCTGGGTTCAATTCCTCAGCACCACATAAACAGAAAAAAAAGCCGGAAGTGACATTGTCGCTCAAGTGGTAGCCTTGAGCTGAAGAGCTGAGGGACAGCGCCCAGGCCCAGAGTTCAAGCCCCACGACCGGACCCCCCCCAAAAAAAAGAGAACTAAGAAATAAAGAAATGCTGGGATTTTTTTTAAATGGTATGGTATAAGTTAACTAATATTTATAGTACATAAATATTCAATAAATATTTCACTAGCCAACAATATTATATTTCTCATAAGAATAGGAGATAATAAAAGTGAGTTTTCATTTATATAGGGCCTAGTAGATACCAAGCAGACTACAAAGTATGTTTGATTGTTTTGTAAAATCCTATTCACTTGTAAGAAGTTGCCACTTTCAATTCTCCCATCTGGTTCAACACTGTTGTATTGCCTGGTCTATTCCTTTGAGCAGGATGGAGAAGCTATGGGGTTTTTTTTCCTTTTTGTGCAGGTAGTGGGGCTTGAAGTCACTGCTGTAGCACTGTCTCCTAGATTTTTAGCTCAAGGCTGGTGTTCTTCCATTTAAGCCACAGCTGTGCTCAAGGCTAGCACTCAGCCACTTGAGCCACAGCTCCATTTGCAACCTTTTGCTGATTAATTGGAGATATAGAGTCTCACAGACTTTCCTGCCTGGGATGTCACTGAATTGCAATCCTCACATCTCAGGCTCTCGAATAGCTAGGATTACAAACATGTGCCACCAGTCCCTGACAAGGAAGTTAAGTTTCTCTGTGAGTACTTGGCATGTTTGTTTCCTCGGCTTTATTCTGCTCACCACAGCTATATGCTTCATGTTTATATAATTTCTCATCCGTAAGTCTCTACTTCTAGGGCTAATCTTGTGCATTAAGATATAATAGCAAATGTGCTGAGTGAAATGCACACTACAAAATGATACTTGTAATATCAAGCACTTTCAAAAGTATGTAATATTTGCATCAGGTCATCAACTCTATTCCCTACTGTGGGAAAGTGCTTTTGTTCTCTGCTGTCTTCTGACTTATTTCGTCTCTTACAAGAAAATATGCTTATCACTCTCCTAAGCCATTCTTATGTAATCTCCAACTTGCATCTGTTATTATCCATGGGGGAAAACAAAATCATCTCTATGAACCCACAGAAATCTCAGCAACATATATTACAATACATTTGTCTATAGCAATAGTCTCTTTTAGCATGTTGAGTGCAAGCCTTTAAATTCCTCCATTGTTTAGAAGTCCAATACTAGGATTCCTTTGGATCCTCAGAGCTGCAAATTAAAAAGGATTCTCTAAATGTAGCTGGATACCTTCCACCCTGCTACTTTAAAGAACATATTAAAGAGAAGGTGAAGGCAGGTGGTATATTTTTTAACTGGCAGCTGAATGTTTGCTTGGCTGAAAGCCAACTGAAATAACATAATCCTAACTGACTGGTACACTTCTTTCTGATCCTTTAAATACATCTTTTTTTCTTCAAATTCTTTACAACATTTAAATATTCTTAGAATTCATCAATATTATAAAACAATGCGATAGTTAAGAATGAAAACAGCTAGTTGTAATGATCTTAATGAAGCAGCTATCTTGTCCTGATTGTTTAGAATATCCTTGTACCTTACATGGTCATCAAGTCTCACTAAAACTCTTTTCTTCTTTCTTTTGTGCTGGCACAGGGGCTTGAACTCAGAGCTTTAAAGTCTTACTTGGCTTTTTCCACTCAAGGCTGGTGTTTTACCACTTGAGCCACACCTCTACTTTGAGCTTCTTTTGCTGGTTAATTGGACATAAGTGTCACATAGACTTTCCTGCCAGGCTGGCTTCAAAGTGTGATCCTCAGATCTCAGCCTCCTGAGTATCTAGGTTATAGACATGAACCACAAAACACCTAGCTAAGTCTTAAACTCTTAAGTACTACTGCTCTCATTAGAAAGATGGAAAACTAAGACTGGGAAATCAATAAGTTGCCCAAAGTCATGAAGATAACTAGAAGGAAGACAATATTCCAACTCAGTTGTTTGCTTTGGTACAAGCTTCATGTTTTCTTTCTAGGGCCCAGTCCTAGAATCCTATGTGTCCTGATTCCCTGCCCTCACAGTCTGCTACTTAACACTTTTGCAAGATTTTGTTTGATGGGTGTCACTAGAATGCCACTGGAAAGCCACTCTATCTCCCTCCTCCCTTCAAAGAAAGGCTTTCAGGAGGCTGGTGCTCAATCAGTGTTGAATAATAACAGACCAAACCCATCATGATAAAGCAGGAAGCTCTCCCGCTTTATACTTTTAATGACTTCCTAGGGTTCTTTTTTGTTAATTGTTTAATCACAAATTCAGTTATTGCTATTTACACGTTCTTTTTCAACTTTTGAATACAGACTTATTTCTATTTTGCCAAGCTTTCGGAAACACCAAATTAGAAACGAGCCTATTGTCTTTCTCACAATTTTCACTCTGTAAAGAATGAAAAACACCACCAGAGTGCCTGCAGGCCTACCAGGGGGAACAGAAAAGGAAGAGAATCCACAGGGAGGCATCTCAGGATTGCCACCTCTCCACCAAGTCACTCTTTCCATGATGAAAAGAAACACACTCTATACCACCCTTTTCCATCTGACCCACAAACCAAAGAAGCACAGCTTCTTTTTAAATAGGTAGGAAATCCAGAAGAATTTAGGGGTAAAATGGTTGGACTTTTCTGCTGTGATGAGTGTTTGACTTACTCTTTACAGGAAAAAGGGCTTATCAACTCAATCTCAGTTGGTGAAATTAAATTTTATTTAATAATCTGAAGAATAAGGAGAATAGTCACACTCAGCCTGGTGTCACTATTTCATGATGAGCGACTGGTGCAAATAGCCATGCACTGTGAGGTGCACATGCACTACATGATCATCTCCAACGAGTTAAATTCTTGAATCATCATTAATTACTAGTTATACAAACTCTGCTACTATTATACAGCAGCCCTGAGAATGAACAGCAGCATATGAATAAGGAATGAGAAAAAACTTTGTTTTTTTTCTGTGGGGAAATCCCACAGAAAGTTTTGGGTGAATATTGACAAAGTTGATTACATTTGTTTTGGAGGGAGGTCTTTGTGCTCCTAAATCCATGAATGAAGAATGTACTGGATGAGTGGGAGGAGAGGAGAACAGGACTCAGGGGCTTTTGACTAACCGAGCACTCTTGTTCTTGCCTTATATAATGCTGTTTCAAATCTGTGGACAGTTTTCTCCTTGCTTACAATTCCAGAACTTCAAAATACAATGCAGATTCATAGACTTTCTTAGAATATTGGAAGATTTGGGACAAAGGGTGAACAAGTTCAGCAGCAATAATGCACTAGACACTCTGTTGAAAATGTTAGCAGATGAGCAGAGTAGCTCATGATCATGTGAGATGATGCTACACAAAATGAACTACAACACATGGACACAAGAGGTTTTTCTTTGTTGTTGTTGTTGTCTTTAATGTACCATGTGATTTCTTGTTTCCTTTGTGTGTTCTTTCCCCTATGGTTTATCCCCTGTTGCCACTGTATTTGATTTTGGTACCCTGGTATTGTGTATGCATTTATCTGAATTAGGGGAGGGAAGGGGAACAACAGAATGATGAGACAAAGGACAAGGAGGGAACCAATGTAACAGCGATATTCACAAGACAATATGTTGGAAATGATCTGTACAACTTTTGGGGGGTGGTGGGATTGATAGGAAGGGAATGGAGAACAATGAAGGAGGGGGTAACAAGTTTGACAAGAAATGTACTTCTTACCTTACTTATGTAACTGTAACCCCTCTGACAATAAAAATTTACAAAATAACATTTTTTTTAAATGTGTTTAATTTACTAAGACATCAGGCTGCCCCAGCACTACCGTTATCCTTCTACACACACACACACACACACACACACACACACACACATACACATACACACCACCACCACCACAACCACCACCACCATCATCACCACCACCAACACCACCAGGGTAATTGCTATGGCTCTTCCTATCTTTATTTTGAACATTATTAAAAGAATACAGGTGGTGTGTACCTGAGAACCTTCTTAAAGATTTTAGAATATTTACTATGTGGGTATGTATGTATGTATGTGTACACAGGGTATACATAAAGCCTTCTGAATGAAAAATTAAATGAAGACTTGATATCACTTCTAATTTTAATTAGCTGAGTATACTGAGGTACTGAAGTAAATGATCTTAAGTTCTTGGGCTGGGACTTCTTCTTTAGGAAAGTAAAGATGTAGCTAGTCATATTTGGAGTCTCTTCCAAGTCCAGAAGACTATTCCCTTGTGTGATAGATCATGTGAGCTGACATTCTAGTTTCCTCTTGGAGTGAAAATGGCAGTGATGGTAGAAGAACCTTCTAGCATCTCCTGGCATATAATGACAGGAAAGTGATTTGATTTTCCTTAATTTTACTATTATATTTCTAAGAGAAAGGAATCAGGAAGCCATACATCTTTCATAATAACCACAGGAAAAATGAGGTATGTTATTAAAAGGAGGAAATAAAATAAAAATAGCAAAACTTGTGTAGGCCACAGATTCTCCTGATACAAGTTCAAATAATGTTCCCTTTCAAAAATATCATATGAGGTCAGGCTTAATGGTACCTCTGTATAATCCTAGCTATGTAGAGGATCACTAGCTAGGCTGACCATGATGAAAGTTTAAGACTCTATCAAGAAAAAATACTAAAGCACAAAGGACATGAAGATGTCTCAAGTGATAAATATAGTGCTTGCCTAGGAAGTGTGAGGCACTGCATTCAATCCTTAGTAGCTCCAGTACGTACACGCACGCGCATACACACACACACACACACACACACACACACACATTATGATAAATCCTAACCCTCAGTATCTCAAAAAGTAACTTATGGTTTGAAGTTGAGTATTTGCAGAGATAATTGAGTTAAAATGCAGTCATTAGTGTCTTCCTAATGCTACGTGACTGGTGTCCTTAGGAGAAATTTGAACCCAGAAATGAGGACACGTGGATGTAAAAACATGGAGGTAGGAGATGGCAGCCACAAGCCCAAAAACATGTAAAGGAACCAGATGCTAGGGGCATCTAGGACAGATATGGAGCAAGTTCTTCCCCCTAGCCACGTCTTACACCTTGATTATGAACAGTTAGCCTCCAGTTTCATGAAACAATAATTTTCTGCCACTTAAACTACCAGTCTTCAGAAGCTTATTTTGACAGCACTTGCAAACAAATATACCACCTTGCATCCATTTGATTCTGCTAACCAGGAGCACAGACTTTTCCTAGAGGCAAAGAAAAGTCCCAGGGTGGAAAGAAAGAAACTCCCCCTGACCTCTGGGAAACATACTGAAGATCATCTTGGCTGCTTCCATTCATTATCTCCAGGCTATGTGCAGGGTCAGTGTTCACCAATTCTTGATAACTTTGCAAAGACTTGAAACTCATTCCTGTACTAGATCCAAGATCAGATATTTAATCTGTAGGCCCCAGAGAGGAATGAAAATGCAGGGCCTCCTGTTCAAAACCCATTGAGAAATTGTCAGGTGTCAGTGGCTCACAGCTGTAATCCTAGCTACTCAGGAGTCAGATCTAAAAATCATATTTTCAAGCCAACCCTGGGCAGGAAAATCTGTGAGACTCTTATCTCCAACAAAAAGCCAGAAGTGATACTGTTCCTTAAGTGGCAGAGCTCCAGCCTGGAGCAACAAAGCTAAGCATAATGCTTCTAGCCTGAGTTTCAACCTTAGTATGGGATCATATGCATGTGTGTGCTCACGTGTATACACACACACATACACACACACATTATTGAGCATATGTGAATAGTGTAGCAAAACATTAAACCAAGCATAGAAACTGGTGTGATAGTATAGGTTGCTTGCTTATGAAGCTGGCCTTGACTGGTACCAGCTGGTTGTTTGAAGACAATGATATCTTCATTTCCTTTTCTTGGCTGGGTGATTCTGGGTTGTGTCTTGTTTCTTTGCAAAGGTTTTTTTCCCTAATTTTCTCAGAGTCAAATCCAAGTTTTCTTAGCAATTTATTATTACTTTCTATATTTACTAAAAATACAAATCTGTCCATGTCCAAGCTCCCTTACTGACTACAGGAGTTTAGAGGCTGAAAATATCTACAGACTAGGGAAGTGCATGGTTCTAGACATGATCTTGAAAGACATAATACCAAACATAAGCATCACAAATGTTGAAATCCCCAAAGATGATAATTTCTAACATCTGGAATTTCAAAAAAAAACCCACAGTGGTAAAAGATTAAAATCCTAAGTGTTGAAATCCTGGAAAAAATGCAGGTCTCTCTCTCTCTCTCTCTCTCTCTCTATATATATATATATATATATATATATATATAGAGAGAGAGAGAGAGAGAGAGAGAGAGATGGTAGAAAGTTTAAAAAAGAATATATATATATATATATATATATGGTAGAAAGTTAAAACTGTGGAGGGCCACACAATAATACAAGCACAATTAAAAAATAGTTTAAAAATATTTGTCTGCATTGGTATTTCTTATAGCTAATGAAATTCCAGGAGCATTTAATGAATGAAAAGTGCATTTTCTGGATGACATCAGCAAAGTTACTGACTGGTTCCAAAGTAAGCATGTGCAAGAGAGAATAAGAAAAGGCACAATTATCATACTGTCCAATCATGGGTATCGTTTCCACCCAACTTGTGGTCAGTGTATGAGGAACGGATTCCCACAGACACAAAACAACATAGGAATATGGCACAGATGATGAGACAATTTAATATTGAATGTTCATAGCAAGCCAGGCACTGATGACTTACGTTTAAAATCCTGCTACTCAGGAGGCTAAGACTTGAAGGATCATAGTTCAAAGTTCTCGGCTTCAAATTATTTCTATATCTGACAATAGATGGCACATCCTTGTGATATATAGGAAACTATCTTATCAAACAGTGTTTAATAATTATTTTATTCCTTTGGAATATAATGAAATCCTACCCTCTTCCAGTCCTTCTAATAAGTGATCACCCACATTAATACTTGGACTACTGGGCTGGGATGTAGCTCAGTGGCAAAGCGCTTGCCTAGCAAGCGCAACGTCCTGGGTTCGATCCCCAGTACCAAAAAAGAAAAGACAAAAAAAAATACAGTTAAAAAAAAACCACACAAAAATACTGGGACTACTTATATCAAATTGTGGTTGGTTTTCCATCCAACTTCCCAGGAAGTCTGTGAATCCTTAAAGGTAGAGAGTGTATCTTACCCAATTCTTTCTACCTCTGTATCTGGCATCAAGCTTAGTTCATGGTGAGTGTTTAGTAAATAGTGGTTGGATAACTAGCGATGGCTACTATATGTGATTGGTTTTATTTAAATACTCCATTCCTGACTCTTCAATTCCTGAAGTATTCAATAAGAAATTCAAATGAAAAAGGCTTCCATGGAGACTTGGTTTCTGACAATAGCTAGGTGTTCTACTTTCCAGTATGTTTGTCTCCTCTACCCATGATGCTCTGCCTTCCTCTCTGAGCTCATCATCCTGCAGTTTCTTCAGCCTTCTGCTACCTGGTTGCACAGTTACATAAGCCCTGTTATTCTCTTCATACTTGGTGATGGGCTCTCTTCCAGCAGATTCACTCCTATGAAGATAAAGATGAAGGCCCCCAGGTCACGGTTAGCTAAATCAATACCAACAACCACATGGGTGTAATAGCTTCTTTCAGTGCAAAATGACTCCCTGAAGTTCAGTGTGAGGACTCCATTTGGGAAAGCACCAAACTTGCAAGGCAACATGAAGCAGAGACAATCTGATCTTCACCCCAACAGGAGCTTCTCTGCTGGTCCACTCCAAAAAGTACTTTTAATATTTCCTTGTGTCATCCTGTCTTGTTTGTGGTAGCTTTATCTGCCTATTTATTCGTTTCCTGAGAATGCGTGTGATGCTGCTTTTACCTCGGGGCTCAACTTCAGAGTGTGGAAGTAAGGAGAAATTCCCACTGCTGAATTGCTTTTTTGTTTGGTTTTTGAATAGGAGGCACTCTGACATAAAGATTACTAACTGTTTATATTAATAAAAACTGCCTGTAACAGGGGCTGGTGGGTGGGTAGATTTTAGATGGCGTCATGATGTGAAATGCTGTGTGAAACACTTGCTCTGGCACCCGGGGATCCAGGGGAATCCCTCCAGCTGCATCCTGGGCATCATGGTATTTGCAAAATACAATTTTAAATCACTTTGATTTCAAAGCAGTTGGAATCAGGATGAACAACTCAATACAGTTCTATCATCTTAAAAAAATGTACCCTGATGTAGCCCTGTTGGCAATCACAAGAGGAAAAGATATGTCTTTGTAGAGCTAGTGAGGCAGATTAAAGAGGAGTGGAGAGCAAAGTCTCAGATTAGCTGAATCTTAATCCCAGCAAGGGACCACTTTCTAGAGTTCACTTTTTCTGAATGAGAGGTAATAAAAGTGATACACTTCCAGGTAGATTGTGTGAAATAACATTCAACATATGAAGAGATTCTATAGCACTTATTAGTTACTTGGATTACAGTAATTAGGCTTAGTGCACTGGCCCCTCCCTGACAATCCAGTAACTAGGGAGACAGAGGTAAGAGGTTCACAGTCTGAAGCCGGACTTAAGCATAAATTCAAGACACTGCCTAAAAACAAGTACGTGGCTTACATGGTTCAGTGCCTGCCCAGCAAATGTGAGGCCTGAGCTCAGATACAACATACACACACACACACACACACACACACACACACACATCTATATTATATATTATTATGTGTGTATATATATATATATATATCCTTTTATATTTTATCATTCTTCAGCATGGTTTTGGAACCAAGTATTTGCAGTTGTTTAAATTTAGTTTTGCTCAACTAATCATAGATGCCTTAGGCATAATTTCTTTTGCTTCAGTTTCTATGTCCATGACATTGACCAGAAGGTAACTTGTAGGACTGCAAATAGGAAAGAAGACATCAAAGTAAAATATTTGACAAAGTACCTGGCATATAATAAATTCTCAGTAATTATAAACCACTGGGCTGGGAAGTTGGTTCAGTGGTAGAGTGCTTGCCTTGCATGCATGAGGCCCTGGGTGTATCCCCTGTTGTCACAATATTTTTAAATTACTTTTTTTTGTACTAGGGATTGAACTCAAGACCTTATACTTACTAAAGCAAGTGCTTTATCACTTGAACCAAAAAACCCCAGTCATTTTGCATTTACTTTGTTTTCCTGATTGGGTCTCATGCTTATTTTGTCTGGGTTAGCTGAAGACCATGATCCTAAAATTACTTCAAAATAAAATTTATTTTATATATATATGAGTACAAAGTCATGGAGTACAAAGTCATTAGAATTTATACAATGAAGAAATAACCTGCTATATATATATGAGTACAAAGTCATGGATATTTTCATTATGCTTTAGACTAGATTCAATACAATTGCTATTTGTTTTCCTGGCTCATTATTGTTCTAGCTTCAGCCATTGAATGCTCCTTAAGTTCAATTCTGTGCATCTTTTAGATCTTTCACTTTCCCACTTTCTGTAACCACAAATTTTTTATATATTTTTATTGTAAAAATACTGTACAGAGGGGTTACAGTTACATGAGTAAGGTAATGAGTCCATTTCCTATTGGGCATTGTTACCCCCTCCTTTGTTTTTCTCCTACCATCCCTTCCCTCCTCATCTCCCCAACTTCTCCCTCCCCTCCCCACCCCATGAAGTTGTAAAGTTCATTTTCAACATACTATCTTGTACATCTCATTGTTACAATAGGTCATCCTGTATCCTTATTTCAGTATTTTGTTATTTCCCTTCCCCCCTCCAAATTAGAAAAATGTATATACAAGATGCAGGGCATCGACATCAAATACAGTGAAAACAGGGATTATACCATGGGGGAGGAACATACAAAGCATCAAAAAATCACATAGTATAAGTACATTTAAAACAACAGCAAGAAAGATAAAACCTCTTGTGTCCCCATCTTGGGGTTCATTTCACTTAGCATCATCTATTATGGTCATATGACATGCCTTTTGACCTTTTCTGCTTGTCCTAGACATACACTAATTATTACACATAAGGGAAACCATGGGACCTATGTTTCTTTGGGCCTGACTTACTTTACTTAATATGATTTTTTCCAAGTCTTTCCATTTCCTAACAAATGGGGCGATGTTATTCTTTCTGATGGAGGCATAGAATTCCATTGTGTGTGTGTGTGTGTGTGTGTGTGTGTGTGTGATATTATTTATCCATTCATCTACTGAGGGGCATCTGGGTTAGTTCCATATCTTAGCCATGGTAAATAATCTGCGATAAACGTATTTGTGCTGGTAGCTTTATTATGGCCTTGTTTGTGATCGTTTGGAAGAATGCCTAAAAGAACCACAAGATTTATTTCTCATGTTTTCCCTGCCTCAGCTCTTTCTCTGTGAGACCTTGATCCTTTTAATAGATTTAGAAATCAAGTTCTGGTTCTTGGTATGTTTCTAGTTACTAGAGTAATTCTGCAAGACCCTCTCTGGAATGTGTTGTACCAACCAATGAACACACACATTTTTATTTCCATATCTACCTGTATAGATATTCAAGCACACATATTTACTTCCATATCTACCCATATCGACATTCAAACAGACCTGAGTTCTAACTGATACCTCTGAATCTGATCTAGAACCACAGGTGTTTTTTCTTTGCCTTCCTCTGTCTCATATGTAAACTTCCTTCTCTGGCAGTGAGAAAGCTGGCATTTGTTATCTGCAATATGTGTATTTGTTTGTTCAATTTAGTCAGAATTGTTAACCCATAACCACTGAACTTAGCCTTTACAGAATCAAGTTGAAATGTTGTACTCCAAAAAGTTCCATCTATCAATCAGCTCCTTTACTTTCCAACATTTTAAGTTATTGTATTATGCATTTATGTAGCTTCTTAGTTTTCCCTTGGCATCTTGTTTTAAAATTCCATTTTAAAACCTCTTGGTAAGGTCCAGTTCCATAGATTTTTAGCAAGGTTAGTAAGAATCAAACACATGACAATTTCAACCTCCAAAGGAGACAATTGGAATTTTCACAAACCAGAGTTTGTGAGAGTGATCTCAGTTCACCCTTGATTTCTAAAAGAATAAGAAAATGTGAACCTATGTTGCCAAGAATGACTGCAAATGCAGTACATGTGTGAAGTATCTGTTCTACGTAATATTTAATTGCAAACCGATATATTGTTAGTATCATTGTACATATTTTAATAAAAAAAACACTGAAAACTGGTGTGTAGCCATACAAATTTCTCTGGCTTCCAACTTATCAAAAGAGAGTAAGTCTGAGGTTGACTTAGTCAAACTATTTAAAAACATTGTTATATCTCTGAAAAAGAGAAAATACAGTTGAGCTTACTGTCAAGGATTGCTACTCTGAAAGATGAGTATATATATTTGAACTGTTGTGTTTAAAATGGAATCTTAGCTGCTCCAGAAGGAAAACTGGGCCTTTTAAGAATGACCTGGAGAAAAATGGAACGATGTGCTTCTTTTCTAGGTAGCCTGAAATGGACCTCTGCTCCAAGACAATGTCCTATGAAGAAACTTCAATCTCACTGCATGTAATATAACATATCGCTGTAAAAGGCAATTTGGGCATAAAATGCCAATTATTTTACACCTGAGATACAGAAGCAAGACATATTACAAACAAGTGTATTTTGGGAGATTCTTTCAAAACAGTTAATCACTAACTTTGGCTCATAGTCTGCTGTATGAACTTCAGTACCAAACAAGAGGCAGTTGGAGTTACTGTCAACAACAGAAGCACTACAAAAGAAAGTCAAAATTTTTAAAGAAAACCTCCTGTACATTTATATTGTAGGAATCCTTCTTATAAACAGGGAGAAAATGTCACTAAAAACTCAAGGTATTATTCTTGGAAATATTCACGTTCACATTGTCTTTATTTTTATTTTTTAGCCCTAAAATATCTCATGCCCTTTACTGAAACTGATAAAAGATTCTGATCTGAATCCCCATCACAGAGATGAAACAATCCAAGGGTCAAACCAAGTACATTTGAGGATGAGGATATTTTAAATCATCTCTGGTAGACTTAATATTCCTGAGAGCTTGACCTGGGTTCTAAGAAGCAGGTTCTATAAAAGAAGTTGAATACAAGAAGTATACTTAGAGCATAAACTCATGGACTCCAGTAAAGGAATTGCAAAATGAGATAAGGAGAAGATTAAAGTCTATAGAATGTATATGATCAAATAGACACTCACCACGGACAACAGAAGCAATCCTCACAAGGAAATGTGGGATGCGGTGTTCAGCCACCTGAGCTGTCCCACCCAAGGGACAAAGGCATGGGGGGGTGTTGGTCTAACAACTCCCGTGTATCTGCTGTTGACACTTCCCCCTGCAATGTCCCTCTTATCCTCCAGAACCCAGAGAAATGCCCAGAAGAAATGGAAAATGCCTGCATGAGCAACACTGAAACTTGTAGAGGAGAACGTCAAGAAGACATATACAAGATATACATAGCTTCCCCTCCCCATGGCAGCATTCAAGTATCTCCCAAACAAATCACAGAATGTAGAATGGCAAGACATCCAACTTGTAAAAGATTAACTCCTTTCAGTAGGTGGTTCTAAAACCATCTACCTTAGCCATATGTCAGTAACTCATGCCTCAAATCCTAGCTACTCAGGAGGTTGTGATCTGAGGATTCAAGTTCAAAGCCATCTGGGATTGGAAAGTCTGTGAGTCACTTATCTCCAGATAACTACCAAAAAGCCAAAAATTGAGGTGTGGCTTGAAGGCCAGCCTTGAGGAAAGAGCTAAGGGACAACACCTAGGCCCTCAATTCAAACACCACTACTGGGAAATAAATAAATAAGTAAAACCTTCTACCTGGCTACCTGACGTATAATTATAATTAATATAGGAATGAAAGATAGGAAGAATTGGAAGTGGATCTTCAGGGGGAAGTCAGTCATAAATCTCGATGTATATTCTAAAAAATATGAAAATTGAAGGAAGAGGTTGTGTTGGGAGAGATGGGGAGAATGATAAAATTGCTTTGTTGAATGGCAACTGCTTTGTGCAACTACTTAAGATAATAAACAGTTATAATAAAATACAGCAAAAGAAATGTGTGGTCAGACTGGGGATGTAGCTCAGTGGTGAAATGAATGCCTCAAATATGCATGGTCCCCTCCCTGGGTCTATTCTCAACACTGAGGGAGAGGGAAAGGAAAAGGAAGAGGGAAGGAAAGGAAAAGTGGAAAGGAAAGGAAAGGAAGGAAAGGAAAGGAAAGGAAGGTATAGAGGTAGGGAAAGAGAAAGAAGAAAAAAGGAAGGAAAGGAGAGAAGCAAGGAGAGAAAGAAAGAAAGAGAGAGAGAGAAAGAAAGAAAGAAAGTTGGAGGAAGGGAGGGAGGAAGGAAGGAAGGGAGTTATCTATGCTCCTGAGTTCAAATGAATTTCACATTATTGTCTTAGAAGGAGGAAAGGAAAGGGTAGAAAAATGTGGCTTCTAATACAAAGGGCAACAGAAAGTAAGAGAGTCAATTATTTGTGTTGTCCAATGGTTTCATGAGTTTCAGTCCATGGTCAACTGGTTCCATTGCTATGGGCCCAAGATTAAATGAAACATCATAGCTTTGGGAAGAATATCAAGGCTGGGGGGAAGGTAATGGAGGAGAAAATTGGGATGTCAAAGCAGGAAGGAAACACCAAGGCTTTGGTTCAAGGTTCACTCCTTGAACACGTGTTGATAAAACATTTATTGTGTTCTAAGCATTAGTCTACAGACTAGAACTACATCATACTACAAGGAAGAAAATTACCATTGTCATAGAATTTACAGTTTAACCCAGAGATAGTGCCGTGCATGCAAGATATTAGACAATTTTTAATTGTAAAATAATTCACCCCTTGGTATTCCTGGAGGATTGATTCTAGGACAATCTTGCTCCTCAGATACTAAAATCTGAGGAGGTTCATGAACCCTCTACAAAATGGCATAGCATTTGCATGTAACCTATGCATACTCTATTGTGCACTTTACATCACCTGCAGATTCTTTAGGGAATAATGGCAAGACAATGAAGTCAATACGTATGTCAGTTTTAAAGGATTTTTGATCTGTAGTTGGTTCAATTTAAGGAAGCAGAACCTACAGACATGGTAAGTTAGCTGTAATGGTTTACTTTTAAATTAAAATGGGCACAGAAAGTATAGATTATATATATATATATATATGTATATATCCAGGATGAAAACAATTGTATCCAAATTTATTGTATCAAAATTTAATGTGCAGAGTTTCAATGTGCAGATTGAGCTGGGCTTGGTAATTCCCTGCCATTTATAACTGATTGGCTGAGACAGTGACGCATGATAGAACCCTGGCCAATGCGAATGACAGGAAACACATTAAGGAGTTTTAGAGGATGGGGGAAGTTTTCCACTTCAATAGAGACATGAAAAGACACTTCCTTCTTTCTGCCTGACCTCATCGTGATGAGAGGCATGCCTAATGGCAATCACTTGGTTCCATGAAGAAACAGGACATGAGGGTGGACAGATGGAGAGAGCTTGGTCATTAGCATTATCTCCAGACATGGCACTGTTTACTTGCTATCTCCTGTTTATGAACATATAAGTACTTCTCATTGTTTAATCCATTTTTAATAGAATAGTCTGTTACTTAAAGCCAGAAGCATGCTATCTGTTGAACTCAGTGAGATCACTAAGGATTGATTGAGAATACTTGTTTTTTTTTCTTTTCTTTTCTTCTTTTGTCAGTGCTAGGGCTTAAACTCAGGGCCTGGGCACTGTCATTGAGATCTTTGGCTCAAGGCTAGAGTTCTACCACTTTGAGCCATAGCTCCACTTCCAGTGTTCTGGTGGTTACTTGGAGGTAAGAGTATAATAGACTTTCTTGACTAAGCTGGCTTTGTACCCCAATCTTCAGATCTTAGACTCCTGAGTAGCTAGGAACACAGGCATAAGCCACCAACACCTGGCTTGATTGAGATTACTTTTTAAACATCAGGACCAAATATTTAAAACTGCCTAGGTATATCACTTAAAACAAAGGAACTGTTTTTGGACTTGATGTAAATCTCTTCAAGTATTTCAAGGCAGATTTTCTTGGATTCATTCTCATTTCTCTTAATTACAAATCTTAATAATTTCCACACTACAATTCTGATTAACTGGTTGAAATTTTCACTATATACCTATTGAACATTCCAAAATATCTGTTGATACATTTTAGTAGCACAAGAGAATAAAAATAATTCAAGCCCTAATATTACACTGACTCATTAGCAGAATTCCTGATGGGGAATTTACTCTTTGTAGTAATTTGCTTAGTTCCCTAGATACTTTGTTTTTTATCATATACATGCTAGCATGTGTGTGCGTGTGTGTGTGTGTGTGTGTGTGTGTGTGTGTGTGTGTGTGTATACACTAGTGTATACTAAGGCTTGAAACTCAGGACTTGAAGCTCTCACTTGGCTTTTTTACTCAAGGCTCACACACATTTCCACCATGCTGCTGGTTAATTGGAGATAGTCCCATGGACTTTTCTGCCCAGGCTGGCTTCAAATCACAAACCATAGATCTCAGTCTCTTGAGTAGCTAGGATTAAAGGCATGAGATACCAGCATCCAGCTATATCATATATTTTTAAGGTGCAGAGAGTGTCCATACCCCATTCGGTAGCAACATTTCCATCCTGCTGGCTATTTACTCCACAAAAGAATTATCTGCCAACATTATTTGATGCAAGGAGCATTAAAACAGTTTCTTTGTTTATTTTAATGTTGTTGTTGTTGTTGTTACCGTTGTTGTTTGGCAGTTCTAGGATTTTAACGCAGAGTCTCCTGCGTGCTAGGCTAGTACTGTACCAGTTGAGTCACACATGACCTTTTTGCCCAGGCTAGACTCCAACCACAAGCCTCTAGCTGTCAGCCTCCTGAGTAGAAAGAATTACCACATGAGCCACTGGCGCCTGGCTAGAAAACTCCCTATTTTACTTCTCTTTTAATGTCATTAGGGTTCATGAATTGAAACAGGTAAATCCTCAACAACACCTTTGAAAAGTTATATTTAAACCCTCCCTGTCAGTGTTCAATGTTACACTGCAAAGACCTTTCCAGACTTTTCCCATAGAAACTATGTCAGGAAGAATTTCAAAGTGCATTACATGATCTGAATTGTGGATGACAAATGGCCCGGGTTTCCCATCAGCCCAATGCTGTCAATTTGGCCTTCCTCCTCACTGACTCAGGACAGACAGTGGGACTCCAGACTCAGGCTTGCATTAAGTATCATATCCAGTAAATGAATTTATTTCTTTTTACTATTATCATTGAATCAGGGAGAGTTGGAGGGGACCCTTATTTGGGAGAACATTCCTGGTAGTTGAAGATAGGGCTATTTCCTTCCTGGAGTCCCAATAAAAAAAAAAGAAAAGAAGAAAAGGACACAGAAGATAGAAGAAGGAACACAACTTCCTCTCAGATTTATAATCTCCCTCCACATTTTCACACTAATCCACTGCAGGAGAAAAATCCAACATTTGCCTGAATAATGGGAAAGTCCATGAATTCTCCTCTCCCTTCTCAGAACCACAAAGTTCACCAATGTTAAAATGAGAGGTATCCCTGGCTCTTTGCCAATTCCCACTCATGGGGGCTGAATGCCAGTCCCCACCCCCAGTCAATGTTTTCCCTTCCTGAAAGCCTCCTTCCTCCTATTCAGCAGCACCTCCTCACCTTCCTCCTCCAAGAGCTTCGTTAACTTTCCTGATTTGTTTTCCTCTGCTTAAATAATCCAAAACCTGCTACTGTGTAGTACCTCGCAGAAGAACAGATGCCGTTGGGTGCACCTGGGGACAGCTGCGGTCTGGACTCCCGGCCCCCATCAATTATCACCCCCCCCTTACACACCCCCTCCCCTCTGTCACGTTACCACCTGTGCTTTGTGTATTCCTGAGATTTCTTAGGGGGGAAAACTGCAATGAGTGGCGTGCTGGAGTCTCTTAGATTCCCAATCCTGTAGAGTCTCCCCTTCCAGCCCTCCCTTTCAACAAGCTAATTGTAAATGCAGATACAAAGAAATGCCTCCAGAAAACACACGCTTCCAGCCCAACCCAGACAAAGGTGTAGCTGCTGCCAGAACGCAAACGCTATCCGATTCCTGTTTCAGCCCTGGCTTTGAAATTCCTGCAGGCTCACCATTCTCTCCTTGTGTTCAAGGGCAAAACTGGGCCCACGTAGGAGGCCACCACTGTGAATCTGAGGGCCACCCAGCAGTGAGCGGTTTCTCAACATATTTCAACTACTAAAACCCCTGTGCCAGATAACCCGATCCAGCATGAAATGCTCCTGAATCTCTAAAATAAGTCATTCTTTCATTTGGCTTCATTGACTCTATTTCAAAAAGGAAATAGAAAATAAGTGTAGAGTCAATCTCCAGCCCTCTTGAACTGCTCGCTTACCTGCTCTGTAAGCATGGCACACCTACTTGGAAAGTTCTAGTGAAAACCAACCTCAGCTTAAATATGCAGCCTGAAAAACACAGCTGAGAGATGAAACTGGTGCCACTTATTCAGACGGAGAGTAGAGTGGAGGGAACCTTTTGTCTGAAGGTTAGATTCTCTGATGAAAGCTCACAGAGGGAACAAACAGGCAGAAAAGCAAGGAATGAGGTTTGAAAGGAATAAAATCCCTCCTGCTTCTCAAGATGTACTGAGTGCTCATGTCATATGCTTAGTCTATTTTAAAGCAGCTGGTCACTTAAATCAAAAATCACACAGATGGACAAAAAGTTCTCCCAGGATTAGGAAATGTCTTTTAAAATATCCATGGCCACATGGGTTCTGCGGCCATTGGCAAGGCTCAGACTTAAGCCTCTTTGCCCGCAAGCTCACAGACTCCTATCATTCGAGTACAGTTCTGGCTCTCCTAGTGGTGTTGTTTTCTTCAAAGGCAATTTTGGGGGGTCCAGTGTTTCTTTCTGACAGAGCAGGGATCAAATCTCATATAAGCAATTGTTAATGGGAATCGATGCATGGAAGTTATACACAGGCTTTAAGGCACTTTCTTTGTTTATTCTATTTCTGAAATCCAAGATGAAAAAACTTGAGTCATCCTCAGAGGAAGATTTATTCTGTTCTCATGATGGAATTAGATGGTGGTTTGGAGACCAGCTGTAGTTGGACCCATCCAGGAGTTTCTTGAGTATTTCTAGACTTTCATCAAGCCAGGCCAACACAGATCAAGTCTACAAACATAACCTTTGACTTATTGCATAACAAGGCAATCTGAAGATATAGTCTACTTTTTAAGTAGATTCTATCAGTCTTTGAAAAATCTTCTCTACCTTGTCATGTGGACTTTACTCTAAGAACTGTGCTAAAGGGTTTTATATAAAATATCTCCTTTATTACTCCTAGCAAGCTGATGCAAAAGGCACAATTGGCTTCCTTATGCTCTAACTAAAAAATCTGAAATATGGAGGATTTTAGGAATCTATCCCCAAGACCACAGAGTTAGTAAGTACTGGTACCAGAAAGGGACCCACACATCTTAATTCCAAAGTCTGTATTCATAACTGCTACACAGTTGACAAAGGAGAAAGCAAAATGGTTACAACACAAATAAAAGCTGTTTAACCTCATGAATAATGATAGAAATGTAAAAACAACAATGAGATTTCCCCCTTCTTTTTCAAGCTGGAAAATATTTATAAAACAACTAGTAGAATTGTATGCAAACGCCTTAATTTTTTTCTAGGTTACTAATAATGCAATATGAAATAAACATAGTCTTAAGAAAACTATTCATAATTGTGAAAATAGGATTAAGTTGGTTATCTAGATCAGCAAATCTCAAATATAGTACATGGGCAGATACAGATTCAGGATCAACTATTAAAAAATGAATATTTTGTTACATGTGATACTTAACCAAATTTAGAAAATGCTTTGCGAATTTAAAAAGCATCCCTTTAATAGTGCTTCCTAGCCAGGCGTTGGTGGCTCAAGACTATAATTCTAGTTATTCAAAAGGCTAAGGATTACAGTTTGGAGCCAATTTACACAGGAAAGTCCATGAGACTTCTATTTCTAATCACTAGCAAAAAGCCCAAAGTAGAGATACAACTCAACTGATAGAGTGCTACTCTATCTGGGACAAGGCCCAGGTCCTGAGTTCAAACCTACTACCAACACAAAACAGTGTTTCCTTTACCCTCAAGATACAACACACTCTCAGCAGTAGCTACAGACAGAAGGGGCTAGAATCCCCATCAACCTGGAGGGATGGGAGCCACTTAAGCTCGATATTAACTGAGAGGCTGCCCAGTACTCGCGTGCATCATCAGTGAAATGAAATCTGGTTATAATAGTAGATCTCCACCCTACAAATGGATGAGAAGAGGGCATGATATAAAATTACCACATTTGACCTTAAGAACAAGGGTCGAAGTCTGGCTAATGTCTGCATGCAAATCACCTTTCATCATAAGGCCTCTGTAGAAAATGAAAGTTTGGAGTAAAAAATATGTACAGACTATCCAAACTCTTTCCAGACTAAATGTTGAAAGTCTAACACTAACCCCAGATACTTCATACTTACATGCTGAACTACCTCACCATTTTAAGCTGTACCCACTAATTAGAAGACTCTGATTATAATGTCTTCCCTCCTTCTGCCTCTTTGTCCACTTTGATGCAGCTTTCCAAAGATTAGGTCAAGATGCTCCTAGGACCAAGGATACAAGCTCAAGCTCTGTTTCAGGGATTCATATTTGAACTGCCAGTCTTCTAAAAAATAAAAGAAAAGGAGCAGGATGATTGGGAGAAGGTACAGGTACAGCTTAGCCAAAAGAGCCCAAAAGAAATTATTTAGAGGCTGGGATGGTGGCTCAGTGGTAGAGCACTTGCCTTGCATGCGTGAGGCCCTGGGTTTGATTCCTCAGCACCACATAAACAGTAACAAAGCCAGATGTGGTGCTGTGGCTCAAGTGGTGAAGAACTGAGGGATAGCACCCAGGCCCAGAGTTCAAGACCCATGACCAATAATAACAAAAATTATTTAGATAAATTTTTAACCAATATATCCAAAAGGTCAATAGCACATTTTCTATAAAAAGTGGGGTGTTGGTGTGTTTCTGGACTGGAAAAACAGGTATTATGTGGCATTATGCTCTCCAGTTACCAGGACACTTTTGTTGTTAGCTTACTTCGTCATCCAACACATGTGCTATCTGATAGTTAAAGGCAGAGCCTTTGACAAGATCATCTATGCTGAAAAGATGCAAGTCCCAATGAATGACTGTTTCTGCCACTTTCAACAGCTCTTTGTAAATAAGAAAAATGCTACAAATCAGGTGAAATATACCTTATAATTCAAATATAAAATATTTGGAATGCATATCTGCATCAAGCAACTAAAACCTCTGTCTATGCTATCGCATCTTTTATCCCACAGAAACCAAACGCTTCTGTTTTTGAGAGCTTGTTTGGAGGTTCTAGCAGGGGAGCGCAGCTACTCGTATACCCTTGACCCAAGACCGGTCCTCCTCTGTCGGGGATGGTCGTCCTCGCAGCTTCGGGCTCGCAGCTTCGGGAGGGACGCACATGGAGCGGTAAGGGAGGAAGAGGACATCTAACCAGCCAGATCAGCCGAATCAACCCTGGCTATCAATGGGGTGACACATGTTGCAACCAGATCGCCCTCACATCCAAAAGCTTCTGTTTTTAAATACTGCGCATATTACAAGTGTTTATATTTGTTTGGGTAAAATAATTATACATATGTGGGTGTTCTATGCTATGCATATAAGGATAGAGATCATAACACATTATAATTCACTCCAAAATTTAGCCTTAAGGTGATTTTGCCTAGCAAACCATATTTTAACACTTCACCAATAAAAATACTTAGTAGGCTGTGCACTGGTTGCTCACACATATAATCCTACCTGCTCAGGAAGCTAAGATTTGAGGATCACAGTTCAAAGGTAGCCTAGGCAAAAAAGTTCACGAGACTCATGTCCAGTTAACCACCAAAATGCCAGGAGTAGACATGTGGCTCAAATAGTCAAGCACAAGCTTTGAGCAAAACACCAAGGGAGAGTGTCTTAGCCCTGAGTTCAAGCCCCGTACTGGAACAATTAATAATAATAACAATAATATTATTTAGTTAACACCTTTATATGTGTAAGGTCTTGTACTCAGTGTTATTCAAAGGATATAATGATGAACAACAAATTATTTTATATATTCCCAAGTTGCTTACAATCTCTCAGATGCTTAGAAAACAAGTGAACAACTACTAGGTGAACATACCTAAGTAGCAATGAACGAGACATAAACAAAATGTGGTATATACATATTTTTTAATTATGCATAGATCTAGATGTAAGGTTGGGTATAAGTCTAGGGTTGCTAAGCTTTATTGTATAGTGTTATAAAAATAAGTAAACTAGCTTCTGTGGTTCATTCTGGACTTTAACATTGTAGCCCAAAGCATCCATAGTTGAGATGTATGTCAATATATGTGTCCATTCTCCAATAACAGGTTCTGCGTGTTGGAATTTGAACATCATATTAATTTTCATGTTACAGAGTATTGTTCTCATTATTGTTGTTTTTCACAAGCAGTACAAAACCAAAAGGTGGGCTAGACTTGACCTGAAGACATTGGTTTGCTAATTCTTGATAGAAACAGAGTCATACCCAGCAATCCCACTTTTGGGCATTTACCCAAATGCTTACAAACAAGACCACACTAAAGCTACCACCACAACTATGTTTATTGCAGCATTATTTACC
>NW_012267276.1:2752012-2774738 GCF_000151885.1 Dipodomys ordii | reverse complement strand
AGAAGGATAGACTGAACTGGATTAAAAAAAAAGAAACAGAGTCATAGCCAATAGTTGTGTGAGAAGAGAAGAAAGAACTTGAGGGAGAGAAATTTCAGGGAGAAATGGTTTTGATGTAAATGAATCATGGAGAGAAACGTCTTGGAAGAGATAGTAGTGTAATAGGAATAGTAATAAATGAAAGGAAGAAGTAATTTGGCATCACTAGAATGCCAGGAGAGGGAGTCTGAGTAGGTTCTAAGGAATCAGAGAGATATTTTCAAATAAGGGGGAAATGGCCTCAGCTGTTACTCAGATAACTAAAGACAGAAGAGCTTGGTGAGGAAAATAGACAGAGCTACTACAATTACCCATTTCAGATGCAGCAAAGAACTCATCATTCAAAGTAGTCATGGAACTGGAGATGGGAGCAAGAAGCCAAGTTTAAACCTGCAGAGCAGGTGGGAGAATGAGATGATGTTGGAGAAATATGAAGAAAGCAGAGCCATTTGTTAGAAATGGAAAGACTTGGAAAAATTCTATTAAGTGAAGTAAGCCAGACTCAAAGAAACATAGGTCCCATGGTTTCCCTTATCTGCAATAACTAGTATATGTTTAGGACAAGTAGAAGAGGTCAAAAGCTATGTACATGTGACCATATAACCTGATGCTAAGTAAAATGAACCCCAAGATAGGGACACAAGAGATTTTATCTTTCTTGTTGTTCTTTTTAATGTACTTATAATGTACCATGTGGGGGTTTTTTTGTTTGTTTCTTTGTATGTTCTTTCCCCATGGTATATTCTCTGGTGTCATTGTATTTGATTCTGGCGTCCTGCATCTTGTATATACATTTTTCTAATTTGGGGAGGGGAAGGGGAATAACAAAATGCTGAAATAAGGATACAGGATGACCCATTGTAACAATGAGATGTAGAAGACACTATGTTGAAAACAAACTTTACAACTTTGCAGGGGGGTGGGGGAAATGGAGAGGTGGGGAGGTGAGGAGGAAAGGGATGGTAGGGGAAAAACAAAGGAGGGGGTAACAACGCTCAATAGGAAATGGATTCATTACCTTGCTCATGTAACTGTAACCCCTCTGTACAACATCTTTACAATAAAGCAGAGCTGACTTTGGTTCCCAGTCTGGGGGATGTGGAAGGTGACAGACAGAGAGAGACACAGGAATCTGAAGGAATGACTTCCAGGGATGACAGGCAGGATGCAAATGGCAGCAAACTAAGGCAGGCAGAGCAAACAGTCAAAAGATGTGGTATTCCCAGATTTGGAAAATAATTCTCCATAGACAGCCTATCTCCTTTAAACTCCAGACCATTGTTGTGGTTGCTGTTATTATTATTATTATTATGCCATGAATAGTGTGTGATGATTTCAAGTCATTGCAATGTCTTATCTCGCAGCAAAAGAAAATGTTTGGACACTACCTGTGGATTCACATGGTTTTCATTCATCATCAATGTCTTGGTAGAATACATAGAAGTTACTGCTACCCACTGCAGCACATCAAAACTCTGAAGTTCACTGTCAAATATCTTTGTTTTAAAAAAAATAAAATGAAGTCTAATGTCTTAGGTTACCCAAAATGTGTATATAACTGAAATGCAGAACCTTGTTCTCAACTTACTTCTCTTTCTACTTATTAACTTTTCACCTGGAGTTTGACCTTTAGTTGCAATTCAGAAATCTGTTGCATATAGAACAATGTTGGCTAACAGAGCATTATATACTGATGAAATTATTCTACATCTGTGCTCTCCTGTGACAGCAATTAGCCTACATGGCTAGTGGATACATGGAATGTGGCTAGAATGACTAAGGAACTGAATTTTAAATGTATTTGATTTTAATTAACCTAAATTCAAATAACCAAAGAAAAATCAAATAACTAGGTGACTAGTAGTTATGTATGGAACAGCATAGATCCAAATGATAGTTGTAACCAGGAGAATAGTAAAATAATTCTGTAGGCAACTATAAAAGCACATTTAAAATCCTCAAAAGAGGATGAGGGGAAAGTAAAAGGAAAGCATTTTTTTTAAGTGGGAAGAACAACTCCCAAAATAAGCTTTAAAAAATGTTAAGACTAGGCACTGGGGGCTCACATTTATAATCCTAGCTAGTCAGGAGTCTGAAACCTGGAGGATCACAGTTTGAAGCCAGCTTGAGTAGAAAAGTCTGTATGACTCCATTCATCTCCAACCAGCAAGAAAAAAAGTTTGAGTGGAGGCATGGCTCAAGTAGTTGAGCACCAGCTATGAGCAGACAAACCAAACAAGAACTTGAATTTAATCTCAAGTATCTGCACAAGGTAAAAGAAAGAAAGAAATACTAAGGAGTGGAAACATTTGAGGAAACATGAGTAGCCAGCTATGTCAGCAGAGATATAACATAGAGGAAGAAATACAGGGATACTGGGAACATTTCCATAGTTGATGGCTATGAGTGACCAATCACCAGCGACCTTTATTACCAACTCTTCTGTAGTAGTAGAAGTATCAAAACTACATTAATAGCTGGGCACTGGTGGCTCACGCCTATAATCCAAGTTACCCAGGAGGCTGAGATCTGAGGATGGCCGGGCAGTTAAGTCCATGACACTCTTATCTCCAATTAACCACCAGAAACTGGAAGTGGCCCTGTGGCTCAAGTGATAGAGTGCTCGCCTTGAGCTGAAAAGCTGAGAGACAGCGTTCAGCCTCAGAGTTCAAGCCCCACACAACTGACCAAAAAAAAAATCCTACATTAATCCACTCAAGGGGCTCAAACCTTCAGCCTTCACTACTGAATCAAAATGGGTTGGAAATGAGTTGAGAGATGGACTAGTAACTAAAATTAAGATTATTATCTATAGCACCATCCCAGAACTATTTCTTAAGGAAAGGATAACCTTTACAGATTCAGATATTGGAGAGAACAGACTTGGAAAGATATCAAAATGATATATCCTGAGTTCTAAAATGCCTTCAAATTTTAAGGTGCACCATCAATTTAATGACAGCTTTTGTAGGAAGGGGAAAACTACCACTTAAAGTGCATATACCAACTTTAACAGACAGACGTTCTAGACTTAAAAGAATATAGTATACACAAAGGAAAAGTGTTTTCTGTAAAATGGCCTTTTTTTCCTACTGGAGGAGGAAACTTTCATTACATGGATGGATTCCAGTTAATATTGTCACAGATTCTTCTATGAGAATTCTGGCTAGCCATTCTTGTGCAAATGGGAATTCGAGTCAGATATAAAAGGGTTGCCAAGAGAAGAATTTTAGAATAAAGAACAGAGGAATAAAAGAAGGATAGACTGAACTGGATTAAAAAAAAAGAGAGGAGACATAGAATATACACAGAAATTGATTCTAAACATTAGAGTATACAGGAGGATGAAGGGATAAGAGAGAGAGAGAGAGAGAGAAAGAAAGAAAAAGAGAAAGAGAGAGAAGATGATGGGTAAATAACTTTGAAATACACTGCAACTATGTATGGGCATAAGGAGTCTCAATGAAAGCTATTGATCAATAGGAGGTTGAAAGGTTGGGAGGGAGAAAGGGGTAGAGACCATTGTTCTGAGCAATGTTTACAATATGCATGTCTGGGCTGCGAATGTGGCGTAGTGGTAGAGTGCTTGCCTAGCGTGCATGAAGCCCTGGTTCGATTCCTTAGTACCACATACACAGAAAATGCCAGAAGTGGCACTGTGACTCAAGTGTTAGAGTGCTAGCCTTGAGCAAATGAAGCTCTGGGACAGTGCCCAAGCCCTGAGTTCAAGCCCCAGAGCTGGCAAAAAAAAAAAAAAGTGTATGTCTGCAACATCATGGTGGAGCCTCTTTGTGCAATTGATACACACTATTAAATTATTGGGAAATGGAGCCCAGGGCTGGTATGCTCTTGTCTATAATCCTCACTGATCAGGAGGCTGAGATCCTAGAATCACAACCCCAGCCAGCCAAGCATAAAGTCTATGAGACTCTAATCTACAATTAGCCAGCAAAACCAGAAGGAAAAAAAAAAAAAAAAGCTGTGACTCAAGTGATAGAGTGATAGCATACCAGCCTTGAGCAAAAAAGCCAAATGAGAGTGAAAGGCCCTGAGTTCTAGGCCCAGTACTGACACACACACACACACAAATGAAAAAATGAATGACAGAAATGTGGGGCAGGTCTGTTAAGGGGTAGATGCCGGTGGGATGGAGGAGAGCTCGCAAGGATGAATATAGATGAGTAGGATCAAAGAAATGTGTTTGTATGTATGAAAATGGAACAATAAGACCTGTTGAAATCATTTTGAAGAGTAAGATAAGTGAGACTGATAGAAGGGATGTGGGTTAATCAGGACATACTTTATACATATAGAGTAAGGTCAGAATGGAATCCGCTAATGTAGGCCAATAAAAAAAATACTGAAGAAACTAATGGAGGTGTAACTACTATATTATCATTACTGGGTTCAATTAAAGGTGGGAGACTAGTGTTGGAATCAAAACACTGAGGACATATGCTTCAGAAAACCACATGTACGTCTATAGATTGAATGGGCCCCACAAATTGCGCTGAAAACTTAATCCTTCATGCCACCCACTTCTTTGAGAAGTGATTCAATCATGGAGGCTGTGTTCAATGAATAGATTAATGTCATTACTTCAGGGAACGAGATTTGTTATTGCATGGGTGGGTTTTGATATCAAACCAAGTCTGCCCTCTTTTTCTCTCCTCTTTCTGCTTTCTGTCACCCAGTCAGAGAGAGCCACACTGCAAGAAGGCCTCACTAGATGCAGTTTCTCTTGTCTTGACCTTCCCAGCCTCCAGAACTATAAGAGATGAACTTTGATTTTTATAAATGACCCGGTCTTGGGTACTCTGTTATAACAGACTAGGATATAGACTTAGGTTAACTCTGGTTACAGGGAAAGCTGCTAGTGTCAAAATATCCTCATCTGAGATGCAGCCAGAATCATCAGATCTGTCAGAGACTGAAGGAGAGGTAGGCCAGTTTATCTCATCTCCTATTCATCACCTTTTTCTATCCCTGTGCTTGAAACTTAAGAACAGCGATGAAGAACACTTCTTTACCTGCGCCCCATCACAGATCAGGCCCACGAAATGTATACAAATTGAGAAATACTCACTTTCTTTATTTACTTATGTATGTATTTATTTAGTGCTAGAACTGGGACTTGAACTCAGGGACAGGGTTCTCTCCCTTAGATTATTTACTCAAGGCTAGAGCTCTACTACTTGAGCCACAACTCCACTTCTGGCTTTTTGGTGGTTAATTGGAGATAAGAGTCTCATAAGTTTTCCTGACTGACTGGCTTTCAAACCATGATCCTCAGATCTCCACCTCCTGAGTAGTAGGATTACAGGTGTAAGCCACCAACACCCAGCTCACTTTAAATTTTAAGAAGCATAAAATTGTAGACTACAAAAGACAAAAAAAAATCTCCAATTGAATATAGTTCTTCAGACAGGTATGTGTTTAACTCTTCCACAAAAGATGATTATTTGTTTCCTCTTTGCCAATCTCTGGAGACAGAAACATGACACTCTGCCTTGTTTGCTTGCTGCAGGATTTTATCCAGATGTTACTTTGCTGAACAGAGACTTGTGTTTTCATGGCAAAATGCAGCAACCTTAGTGCTGGGAGCTTTTGTTCAAATGTGTACTATATTTGAATAAACATGTCTGGGTCACCAAGTTTCTCCTAGCAAATGTTTTACCATCTTCCTCTTTCTTTCTTCCATTTGTTCAATTCATTACAAAAAAATAATTATTATTGTTCTTTGCCCTTTTTTAATTTTGTTCTTTGCCCTTTTGTCCAGTTTGTTGCTCTGTCTTGGATTTTTTTTTAATTAGGGAAATTTAGTGCCACGTGTGATGCCTGTGATTTTAAATGTCGACAGTAAAGCTCTCCACACTCATGATTTCCATGGCAAATGTAACTCCGTCTCATTGCAGAGTCACCGAGGCAAGAGCATTAACATTTTATGCTATATGACAAAATACTACACTTTTGGAAAGGGCCAGAATTAATGTTACTATGACAACTTCAAATTTCTGACTTTTAGGCACGTAAAATTTCAAGGATATGGTTACATTATAGCATGAGGTTGTTTATTTTTTAAAATATCTCACTTGAGCATTAAGGTATTTATTTCAGGTTCTCACTGAGACCAGTAGAAAGGGTCACCTCCCTCCCCATTAAATGTACACTGGTGAAATCAAGAGTGGTACGTGGCGGGGGCGGGGGTTGCAAAATGTTAGGAAATCGATTAAAATCTTATTTCTTTTCATTGCTGCTATACTTACGAACACATCTATACAGTATGCAGCACTGGATATAAATACAAATAAAACATAAAGAGAAAACATATAAAATCTCATAAATATACAGTATCCTGCCTTATCAATATTCATTTATGCATATCTCTGCACTCACGCATTAATAAAAGCACATATATTGGATTTGAATGTGTGAGGGATGGGTAGAGAAGCTGTAATCAAGATATTCAAGCTCTGCTCTTCATGGAGAAGGATTACATTATCTCTCTCAGCCTATTATGTTTTCTGAAATTTCCAAATGTATGTTTTGGCCTCTTCAACTTTAGTCTTTTGCATTTAAGTAATGAGAAAGTTAAGTGCAATAAATGAATCACTCAAGGGCATTACAAAGAATGTTTTGATCTATTTAGTGCCTTTAACTTCAGAGCAAAGGCCTGGTTTAGTGTGACCTTAGCGAATTCAAATTGTTTTGTTTCACTAACAAGTGGAGCATATATTTCAATAGAATTAATGTAGCACGGCTTCTCAAGAAGACTGCATTTCAAGGGGACTGGAGGACCTGGCTTCTAAACTCACCCAGATATATTTTTAAGAGAAAATATCAGTATAATGTCAACTGAAGAAAATATACACTTGCAGCTCTAGTTGTGTGAATATGTATCAAGCAATTAGTGATGTGTGTTGGTTTTCAAAATTTCTTTCAGAAGAGATAGAGACATTTTCCAGACATGTACATTATAGTATGCCCAGATAATACTGGGGTTCAAGGCTCTAGACTCACTTATTAGTTGGTAACTACTAAACATTGAGCTAAATCAAACTGACATAAAATTGTTTACTGTTTGCTGTTTATGTTTCCTGTTTATATCCCTTCATTGTCTTCCCTTTCTAAGGCTTAGCTCATTCCTTTGGCAACCGAAAATAATACACCAGCATCCTTACAAAAGACTGTTTCACTGGGCCAGAATGGGAAATTAGCAAATTAACTTATTCAAGTTACCCTCCTATTATTGAACTAGTCATCTGTATAAGCAAGATGTCCTTGGTTTATTAAAAAAAAGTGTGCTTGTGTATGAATAATTGTGAACCTGCTTATTATTTTTCTTCCTTTCTAGAAAAAATTTAGAAAGATATATTTAAGTGGCACATCCCACGTGTTCTTACTCAGACAAGTGAAGAAACCGTAGCTGAGGCTCAGCAGCCAAGGAAGGCTGACAGATGAACTATAGCACATGGAACCTTTGACTTAGTAATAGCTCCCATTTGCTACATTCTTACCAATCAAGTACTTCCAAGAGCTTTGCATATGTATGCTTTATGCTCAAAATAGCTAGGTCATGGTAAACACTGTTTCCCCCAACTATTGGAGGAGGCATGAATATAAAAAGTGGTTCTTCACGTTCACACAGAAAATAATGGAGCCAAAATTTGAACCCAAGCAGTCTGGCTCCAGAGCCAACTAGATTCTTTTGCTTGCCCTGATTTGATCAGCCCTCTTAGGAAGACTCGGCATTTGCAGCAGAACTTTGAATGTTCTGGTCCACTCTGATCCCACATCCCCATCATTTCCCATCTGTGGAATACTTTCAAAGTAGACCCTCTGGTGTGACACAACTTTGCCTTCTGTATGCCTGATACAAAATTTATCAGGACCTTTAAATTAATGAGGAAAGAAGCAACAATAAGTTTTACTATGCTTACGTTTCTTTTTTCTAACTCCATAGGCCTTTTTCTTCTTAAGGTAATAATCTTGTAGAAAATTTGTGAAATACTGAAACAATCACTCCTACCAGTGATGCCTTGTTAATCATCCCTCCTGTTAGCAATCACACTCAGTGGTAGTAATACATAGCAATTAACACACTAACATATTATTCTACCTCTCTACATTTTATTGTCAATATTGAGGATTTAATTTAGCCTTGTGCTTGGCAAGTTTGTATTGGTTATTTTCCAAGTAGGTTCTCACTTTATGTCCAGGCTAGCCTAGGCTGAAATTCTCCTAGTCTTCCCTGATGGCTAGGTAAACAGACATGAACTACCATGCCTAAGTATTGGTTAGTTGTAGGTGCAGGCTGGCCTTGAACTGTGATTCCGTAATTTCTGCCTTCCAAGTTACTAAGATTACGGGCTTGAGCTACCATACCCAGCTACTTTTGCAATTTTTCCTATAAACATTTTCCACAGATTTTATATGGTCATTGCTAATATATTATTCCAGGTATCAATCAATAACATATCAAGATATATTCTTAACTATCACAGGAACCTTTCTTAACTTTACAGCATAAATTTCATGCCATTTATATAATCTACTATTAGATTATACCTGACTTTCATTATATGCAACATTTAATTTACACACAACTTGGACATATTTTTTTTTTTTTACTATTTTAGGTACTACTGAAATGAACATCTTTTTGTTTCAGATTATTTCTAATGTGGATAAGTTACATTTCTAGACATAGAATTACTAGGTCAACGAGCTAATCTAGTTCAGGCTCAATTTTGGTAGTGTTTGACAAATTGCTTCCCAGAATCTACTATGCAATTCTAAAAGCCTAGAGCATTTAGTGGAACAATTGTTGTTTGGGAGGTTAAATTAAGGGTGTGGCATTCTTGTTAGCAAATTAAATCATTGGAAATTTCCACATTTGAAATTCATAAATATGGACCTCTCAGAAAAGCCTAGCTTTACCGGATGCTAGTGGCTCAAGCCTATAATCCTATCTACTTAAGAGGCTGAACTCTGAGGAATGTGATTCGAGGCCCAGCCAAGCAGGAGAGTCCACAAGATTCTTATCTCCAACTAATCCCCAGAAAACTGGAAGTGGTGCTGTGGCTCAAAATGGTAGAATGCCCTCCCCCACTATATAACCCCTGTTTTCACTGTATTTGATGTTGGTATAATTTGTGAAGGGGAAGGGAAAAAACAATTGTTTAAGTAGGGATACAGGTGGACCCATTGCAACAATGAGGTGTACAAGATGTTATGTCGAAAAACGAACTTCACAACTTTGACTGGGGGCGGGAGGGATGGCTTGGAAAGGGGAAACAAAGGAGGAGGCAACAATGCTTGATAAGAAATATACTCATTACCTTGCCCATGTAATTGTAACCCTTCTGTACGGTATTTTCACAATAGGGAAAAAAAATGACAGAATGCTAGCCTTGAACAAAAAAGCTCAGGGACAACACCCAGACCCCGAGTTCAAGCCCCATGACCAACAACAACCACCAAAAAGAAAAGTATGACTTTCATTCCATGTATTAGTCACTCTCTCTTAAATAAGGATAAACAAACTTTGCCCTATCTAATTGATATACAGTCATGTTTTTCCATGAGAATAAATATATATACATATATATAATTCTATTTTCCCTTCGATGGTGAGGAAACCCAGTAATAGAATATAAGTAAATAAAATAGACTTCACATTGACAAAATAACCTGCTTACCATTTTATCCCAATTTGGCATTGGATCACATTTAATATTGCTATAAACATACTCTCTGTCATGCACAATTTCTTTTTCTGCCTATATTAGGGTTTGAATATATTAGGGTTTGAACTCAGGGCCTTATGTTGGCCAATCAGATACTCTATTACTTAAGCACCAGTCTCTTTTTCCCTTAGTTTCAAATAGTGTCTCACATTTGTGCCCAGTCCACCCTAAACCAATTCATTCTCCTATTTACATTTCCCAGATCACTAGGAAGAAAGGCATGAACCACCATACCAGCTTTTATTAATTCAGATTAGGTCTTGTGAACTTTTTGCCCAGGCTGGCCTTGACCAGAATTCTCTTGATCTGCTTCCCAAGTAACTGTGATCTATACATTAGTCACAGTGCCTGGATTTCTCTCCACTTGTCCTCAGCATCCTCCTCACATGCTCGGTGTCCTTGTCTAAATACATATTTGACTCTGACTTGCTAGTCTCCTTCCTTTACTTGCTCTTCTATGTCCAACTTAGTGACTAGGTCATAAGCCCCCACAGGCCTCTCATGTCCTATAGGAACACTTGGAAAAGAGGGGCTCATACCTTAGGTTTATTTAGTGATCTGGATGGAGCCTATTGTGTGTTCTCTGAGGAAATACAGTGAAACAAGAAAAGCCAATTACGAGCCTCCCCACATACACACTAGAATCCTTGAGGACTTGAACTCCCTTTACATCATAATAACCTCTAATAAAGGTACAGACACTTAAGCTAGCAGGTCATTCTCCTGTGTAATAGAAACATAAAGTGCTAAACAGGTCCCACTTTCATTGTTAGAACTACAGCTTAGTACAAGATCTCAACTAGAATTTACTGAGTGCTTAGCAAAAACCAAATGTTGACTCAGTACTCATTGTAGGTATTCCTAACCTCTCTCAGAAAGAAGAGGATCTTTCTGAAAACCCCCTTTGCAGTTTAGTTAGGAGTTAGAAAGTTCGTTACTGTAACCCTGCACCAAAAATCCTTCCTCCACAACTCTACTTCAACTAGAATAAGTGTGTTTTGTAAAAACATGTTTGGAGAGTACTTACATCCTATGTAAAGCCATTACTCTTCAATATGGAAGTTTAACACACTAGCTCATGCCCCTTTGTGTGTACGAATCATTTCCTCTCCATTTCCAGAATTACTTGAAGAGAAGTATTCACTTTTTAAACTTCCCTTTGTTAAGTAACAATTTGACCTGCATGCCTCATTCAAGAGTAAACTTGTAAAATGTGGCACTTGAGGAAAAAAATTTAGAGTCAATGTTCAAGTCAGCCTGGCAAAGGAATGAATTTACAGAACGAAGTCACCAGGTAATGAGTAGGTAAGAGATAATTGAATTTCATCTCCAAAGAAGTCTTCAACTCTTGGAAGGGCTAGGGAAAGAAAACAGACTCATTGGTCCAAGAGGCTCTTTAAGTCTCTCATGCTTCAAGTGTAGAAATGTCCAAATACCCATTGATATAAGATGAGGCAGCTTCAAAACAAACAGTTTCCCTTGATCCAATTTTCCATCAGAAACCTGCAACAAAGAAAATACAGAAACTATCATTCAAATCCTAGAGACCGGGAAGTAGCTAATGGAGCCATGCATTCATCATATTGATTGGTACATTGATTTTTTTTCTTAAGCACCCATTTCTTGGTCTTGTGCCAGTGATGCTTTAAACAGCTTAAACAAAACTTAAACCAAATCTTGCCAATGGCCCCCAGGGAACCTCCAAACTAACTTTTTCCGATGTCCCCAAAAAGCTACTCAACCTATATGATTAATAACTCCAACTGGGATGGTAGGTGAAGTGAGCATAAAGAAAAAGACTTATTCAGGTACCCTAGCAAATAAGAATTCTTAGCTCAGAGTCAGGTGTGTGAATGGACCATGTTCACATTCCAAAGAGCAATCACCCAAGTTCTGGCAATATCAATTCTTTAGTCCATTCGTTTCCACACTCCAATATGTTCTGAACTCATTCAGAGCATTCTTTAAAGTGCAAGTTCCTGAATCTATTTTAGAGAGCCTGCTACTTCACTAAGGAGCAAGGCTAACCAGCCAATTCCTAGTAAAAGGGAAAGGAAGAAGAGGTCTTTGGATCAACTTTGCAGAAACATTATTGCTCTGTCTGCTGACTGCTACAGAAATAGAGTTTGTTTAATATCTGGATAATGGATGATTATCCTTTTATTATTGTCTATTCATTTTACTATACACAAAAATCCAGAAGGTCTCTTGTCAACCTTGAATGGGGAACATAGGTATATAGCTAGCTAGAATTATAGACAAATGATACATAAATGTAGATGACAGATATAAATAGATGATAGATAAACAGATGGATGGGTAGATAGATCGAGACTAGTATTATTCAAAAGTTCTAGATTGCGAGTAGCAATTGAGTTGAGCCTTTCCAACTCAAGGAAATCAATGCAACTATGATTGCACTAAGAGTCTACAAAGGCATTCATTTATGGGACTAGAAACTCACCAGTGAGCTGCCTCTCCCTGTGGTAGTCTCAGGCAAAATCACTCTCTCTGTCTCTATCTCTGTCTCTGTCTCTGTCTCTGTCTCTCTCTCTCTCTCTCACTCTCCCTTCCTTTCCTCCCTCTCTCCCTGTCTCTCTTTCCCTTCCTCTCTCCCTCCTTCCCCTCCAACAGACCTTTAACCTCTCTTATAAGACAGAAAATGGCTCTCTAAACTTCCCATGCAAGAGTTCTACCCATGGAGACCAAATTCCAATTCAATTTAGGTTGGTTGCTACCTACATCAATATAAAAACTAAGTCATCCAGAGGTGGAGGCCCAGATGAAAGTAAAGGTTAACCTTGACCTGCAGGCTGTTTGTATGTTCATTTTGAAGGCTTTCCTTCTATCACAACTCTTCTCTTATTCTTGTCTTTTTCTTCCTTTGTTTTATTGTCAAGGTGCTCTACAGAGGAGTTATAATTACATAAATAAGGTAATAAGTATATTTCTTGTCACACTTGTGACCCCTTCCCTCATTTGTCTCCTACTTTCCCTCCCCCATTTTCTCCTGCTTTCCCTCCCCCCACTTTCCCCACCCCCAAGTTGTATAGATCATTTTCAACATATTGTCTTGTGTAGATTACTATTGCACTGGTTTTTTGTCCCACCCTTCTGTTGTTTTTTTTCTCTTTTCTTGTTTTTGTTTTTATTTGGGGGGGGTGGTATTGGGACTGGAACTCAAGGTCTCCTCTTCTAACTTTTTTGTTTCTGTTTTGTTTTTTATTCAGACTGTTCTAGCTGGAGTCACACCACTTGAGCCCCACCTTTTTGCTAATTAATAACTGATTAATTGGAGTAAGAGTCCTCAAGATTTGTCTTCCCCAAGGTAGCTTTGAACCACAGTCCTCAGATCTCAAACTTCAGAGTAGCTAAGATTACAAATATGACCCACCAGCAAAGACTTCACAACCATATCTCATAACCAATGAAAGGAAATGTAACAATTTTTTGTTTCTAAAAAGAAATATATAATGCATAGGTACAACTTACTCTCAGAACAGTCAAGTCAAGGTATAATTGTCAGATGAGTATAAAAAGTTTTCTACCTTCCTTGTTTTCTCTTATCCTTGTACCTCTATCATCATTTTACCTGTGTCTATATGCTCACTTCATTCTGTTCAGTCAGGAGAGTATCTATTACCAGCATATGTGTTATAGAACACATATACGTATATGTGTTAGGTTGATCTTTCCCAGGGAGCTTGGGAAAATATAGCCACAAGAAAGCTAAAAACACCCATCTGAGTGATATAACACAATTCCTTTGCCCCAGAACTCTCCCTTTCTTGAAACTTTTGGCATAGGAGTTACTCTTTGTGAAAGATCTTGGTATTCACATTTGGGCAGGAAAGTAAATCAAAATGGACAGACTATGAGCAGAAGTCCTGATCTCAAAGGCAGATATATTCTCAGATATCTTTTTTTTTGGCTCTTCCTGACCTATTTGCCTGTATCAGGAGATTTTTCTGTTTTTAAATATTTAAAAGGGGTGAATAAGTTCATTTCAGCTTCAGTGGCAGGCAAACCCCATGGCACCTTTCGACAGCCTGAACAGAATTTTCTTTCTGTAAAGATTCATCAGCTAAAGGTTGAAGGTGAAGGTATGGGAAGAGGGGAGTTTGAAAACGACTTAGCAAACCTTGACATTCTTTACAAACTCCATTGCTGGAGGGGCAGTTCACATATCCAGGTGTTCTCTATTAGCAGCCAGTTGTGACAGGAGTGTTTGTGATTGTGTGTGAGCACGTGTGTCTGTGTACGTGCACATGCACCTGTGGTTTTTCTAATAAAGCCACAAACTTCTTTGCTTCCAATTTTATGAGCTCTTTATGGATTTAATTTGCTCACTTGAAAACAAATGACTAATAAGCAGTTGGTCTCTTGAAAGTAAAGGTGTTGCCAAATACCCCCATGGGAAATTTGAGGCCAGCTTAAATTTTAGACCAGTGTGTACAACTTTGAACTCCCACCAAGGTGTGGCTCTCTCTTCACTCTTTAAGGTGAGTGCGTAACAGTGAAATCCAGTAGGATAGAAGCTGTAATGAATTCCTGAAACTTTTTACTCTCTGGGAATTCACCAGTGAAGACGGGTCACTCTACCCTGAGCCACCTTGTGGCACGTGTGAAGAACAACAGTCAGAAGCAAAAGCCATTTGTCTTGGGTGAGACCCAAGCACTCTCAAGGGAGAGTGTGGTGGTGATTCTGTCAGACTCCCTAACAGAAAGTGGCAATTGGACAGAAGAATCTATTTCTTATGCTACCTCTGTCTTCTGTAAATTAACGCTCCGAGGAGATAGTAGTATTGTAGTGTTTAAGACAGAGATCTCAGCCATGTGGTAGCTAAGACAAGAGGCCAGCCTGGACTACAAAATGCAACATCATCTAAAAGAAAGTGAAAAAAGAAAAGAAAGGAGAGAAGAGAGGGTGAAGAGGGGAGGGAGGGAAGAGGGAGAAGGGGAAGGAAGGAAGGGAGGGAAGGAGGGAGGGAGAGAAGGAGGGAGGGAGGGAAAGGGATTGGAAGAGAAGGTAAGAACTGCAGGTGGAAGAGGAAAGAAAAGGGGGGCATCAGAAATTAGTCAAATCCTGACTTTTGTCTTTACTGGGAAAGTTTGCAGCCTCTGAACCTCTGAAAACTTAAGATAATAATGAGATTACCCTTGTAACTTTGTTTCCGAGACTTCAATGAAATAATGCATTGGAAATGATTGGCACAAATGATTGGAACAAGCTTGAAAAATGTAAAGGGATGACTAGTGAACACATTGCTATCAAACTTCCTTTAGGAATGCCAAGGTTTTTTTCTTGAATATTAAAGTTACGTTTTTCCATTTAGTAAAAGATCTGATGTCAGAGTTGCCTTTTGAAGAGAAAAGTAAGATCTTTCTTTTTAAAAAAAGAAAAAGAAAAGTTATTAAGTTTCATGATTCTTGAATTCAGTCAAGATGAAGCTATCTTTAGCTCCTCATGATTTAAGAAAACAGATGTCCATTTGGTGTCAATATAGACTTTGAGAACTGCCCTTTTTTTTCTTTTGTTCCATTTGGAACAAATTGTCTATCTTAAGCATTAGGAAATATGTGCTTAAGAAACAAATCTCTTTTTTTTTAATTGTGAGAATACTGTACAGAGGAGTTACAATTACATGGGCAAGATAACAAGTATATTTCTTATCAAGCATTGTTGCCTCCTCCTTTGTTACTCCTTCCCATCCCTTCCCATCTACCCCCCTCCCCCACCCCCTTCTCCCCCAACCCCTCTACCCGCGCCAAAGTTATAAAGTTCGTTTTTTCGACGTAACGACTTGTACATCTCATTGTTGCAAAGGGTCTACCTGTATCCCTAGTTAAATGAGTTGTTTTTTCCCTTCCCCTCCACAAATTACACCAACATCAAATGCAGTGAAAGCAGGGGTTATACCGTGGGGGAGGGACATACGAAGCAACATAGAAATCATCTTATAAATATGTTAGAAACAATCGCATGAAAGGAAAAAAAACACAAAAAACATTTGAGTACTTATCTTGGGGTTCATTCCCCTAACAATAATTTATCTGACCTTTTCTGCTTGACTCAGATATATACTAGATATAAATAAGTGAAACCATGGGACCTATGAGAAACAAATCTCTTAACCAGGCACCTAATGCCAAATACCCCATGGGAAATTTGAGGCCAGCTTAAATTCAGAAGAAAAGTATTAGTCGCTGAGGAGCACATTTACCATTGCATGAAAAGTTCATTAACCCCACAATGCGTCAAGTATCCTTTCCCATTTCCTGCCTTATTCCTTTCTCTCTTACAGAGCTATAGCTGAATGAAATTTATTTTCGCCAAATGTTTAGTATCTTTAAGTAGTTGCACAAAGAAGCTAATGATTCAACATGTCAGTTTATGTGTACAATGCATCTTGATCAATGTCACCCTTTCATCCTTCTCCATGCCTTCCAACCCCACTCATCCCCTCAACTCTGGTAGTTTTGTAGTCTATACATTGAACATTATGACTGCAATCCCCCCCCCCGCCAATGTCCTCTCTTTATTCATCTTCCCTACCTGTCTTGACATCCTACTCACACACCTCCAGTACCAGCTTCATGTGGTTGGACTGTGAGTTTGTTTAAGGCACTACACTATTGGGCTTCTCCCCTTTATATCATACTTCAGTTCATACTTTTGTGTACGCATGCATGGAACCCTCTATGTCTACTTAATGTTTATAAATTAACTTCCACATGTGAGACAAAACCTATACCTTTGGTCTCTCTGGGCCTGATTTACTTCACTTAACACTTCCTTCCTCTCTCTTTTGTTTTTCTGTCACAGAATATCAAGCTTCCATTTTTCCTTTCTCTTTTTAAGGATCAGTTTTCTTGGATACCTCTGAAAAGTTTTGCTGAGACCACACACTGACTTTGTTTCTATAAAATATAGTGGACAGTCCGTTAGGATAGGGAAGGTATGGGAAACAATTGTTCAGTCCCAACAGACTTCAAAGTTAAGTTCTCCATCTGAGCATATCTCAAGAAAAAGTATATATAGTATAGGACAAGATATGCAGGAATGAAATTTCTCACAGATACTTAGTGAGATACTTTTCAGGTTAGCATTGTAAGATCTTAGAAAGATAGGTTCAGCCAATGCAGTAGCCAAGGACACAGGTAATATAGAAAGGCTATTAGTTTCCTTTTCAATTTAGAATACACTTGGTAGAATGGAAGCCAGAGCCAAGGAATCAAGACTATCCAAGTGTATGGCCATGAATATTTTAAGACTTAATGACAGAACATATGTTTTCTGACCCTCTTCTTTTCATATTATACAACATAAGGTAATGGAAGTGAGGGATAAAGCCATTTGGTTTCTATCTCTACTAAGGTGCTCATTGTATTTTGTTGCTTGTATTTAATTCTGAGGAGGTGCTACATGAATGGGAATTACCTATAATATGGTAAGAACATTTTCTACAGTACTTCATAGTTTTAAAAATCCCTTTAAAGTGGGGTGCTTGGGTAGATCTTCACAACAATAATATATATTCCACTGGTCATTTTTTTTTAGAATCTGCATCTACAAATGAGATTCCAAAGATTAAGAGACTTGTTCAAGTACACTCTGCTAATAAATAATCATAAGATGAAAAGTGTGAATGCAATGCCCAGGAAACTGATGAAACTTTCTCCCCTGAAAAGCATTAAAAAACAAAATGCCTACTCTTCTAAATCAAGTGTTGATATGAGGCTGTGACTAAAGGTAAGGAAAGAGATCAGAGGACCTCATAAGAATTCTGCTAGCCCTGTAATTGGGACCATTTCTTGCTCTAAATGGAAGAGCAGTGATGATAATAATTAAGCTTCAGGCTTCCGTACTTCCTTTCATCTGAGTTCTTCAGCCGACAAGAAGGAACCACCCCACTCCCATCCCTCCCCTTTCCTCCCCCCTCCCCCATATAATATGGGTCTCTTTTTCAAGCTGGTCCATTTCCATGAACTGTCTAGGCTTTTATTTTTGACATATTTGTCCTGAAGAAACTGGATCTCCCCAATGTATAGACAAATCTTTTTTTACAGAGTAGGTGGCTGTAGGTACATAAAACTTTTGAACAAATACAGTTGCTGCTCTTACTTAGAATAGTGAAGTTAACAAGCCCTCGAAGTTGCTAGTCAGCAACATCTGCAAGTTTAGCATGGAGTCTGAAGGCAGAGGAGAGAGAGAAATGTGTACATTCCACTGTATCCTGCCTCCTTCCAGCCTTCCACCTGCAATACAATGTATTCATATCTCCCAGAGGAAATATGCTATTACTGATAATATGATCACTGAAACACTGGGAGTGGTTAGATCCAGAGCTCTGCCAGTGGGTTAATAAAAGGCCTAATGAAGAACAAAAAATTCTGACAGTTGCCGTAAAAAAAAAAAATACTGCCTTGGGAAATTATAAATCAGACACCATGGTGTAAAATTTAAAAGTGTGTGTGTGTGTGTGTGTGTGTGTGTGTGTGTATGTGGAGTGTGTGTGTGTGTGTGTGTGTGAGAGAGAGAGAGAGAGAGAGAGAGAGAGAGAATATGTATGTATGTATGAGTATTATGTATACCACTTTGGCTATTTGATAAGTGCCAGAGTGGGCAGCCTGGTGACAAAGCATATATGTCACCGGATACCCTTGAATCTCAGTCCATCTCAGCCTGATGCAGTTAAACACCCCAGCAGTGCAAAGCCAAAACCACATTTTCTCAGCCTTGTCTGATCATACTGCACCCAGGGGGCAGAAAGCAGGCTTCTGGGTCTGCAATTCCCAGAGCCTCAATTGCCTTTTCTTTTTTCATTTTTTCTCTTTTTTTAAAATTTATCCAATTCCATAATATTAATCTCAATAGATTCTTAAAAGCTACTACTGGGTGGAAATCCGTACTTAAGAGTTTTCTTAATATATCTACATTGAGCTTGTCTGGAAAGAAGAGCCCAGTAGAAATCAGTTTTATAGGCAGACTTTACAATTCCATCTGAGCTGTTGTAGGAATGTGATGAACAGTACAGGGCAAAGTCCCTGACTAACAGTGGCACCTTACCTTTTACTGAAATTGCCAGTGGCCTGGGAAAGGAGGAATGGACTGCTCTGACTCTATGAACTCTCCTTTGTTGACACATAGTCATAGTGGCTGCCCAGTAACTACTCTATTAGGGGCTGGAGTTCATCTAATTGGCTTCTCCCCTTCACTGAATCAGAAGTAGCCCTTTGGGGGCATTTTTGCTAGCTTCTCACCCTGTTGATGTATACCAAGCCCATCCACCTTTGAGAAGGCTTGGCTCCAACAACACTGAGCAAGAAATAGCCAGGCAGTTTAGTGGGATCAATGGCAAGAAGAACACATCACCCCTCCAAGTGAAGCCTTTTTTTCACACCCTGCTTGCTAAAGCTGGAATCTTCCCATGTACACTTGAAAGAAGTAGAGAAGGGACTGAGGACCCATTGCAACAATGAGATGTACAAGTTGTTATGTCGAAAACAAACTTTACAACTTTGGTGGGGGTGGGGGAGGATTGGGTTGGGGGGCAGGGGAAGGATGGGAAGGGATGGGAAGGGGAAACAAAGGAGGAGGCTACAATGCTTGATAAGAAATGTACTCATTATCTTGCCCATGTAATTGTAACCCCTCTATACAGTATTTTCACAATAAAAAAAGAAAGAAAGAAGTGGAGAGAAGCTAAACGGTATCAGAAAATCCTCTCCAGATTTTAGGGTGTGGGGATTGGCTAGGGTGTCTAGGATATTCCTTTCCATTTTCCAGAGCTTCCAAAAACCAATTCAAGGAGATGAGGAAGCTCTATCAGAAAAACTTTCAGGTCCCTGACAAACCTCTAATAGATAATGCAAAGAGATATCTCTACTTGTAATAAGCATCTGCACTTTTAACCTAATGCTCTTCTTTGATTTTATATTTTCCTGGAAATCTCTACAACACTACCACAGCTACCATCATGCTGGCTTTAGAAGACTTCTCTACCCACACATGGAGTTCTATTGCTATTTTAATGAAATTAATCAATAACGGGCAAAACAGCTCTATCAAGAACTGAAAGATGGGACGAATAGAGAAATGTAACAGTACAGAGTAAAAGGAATAAGAGTCAAATATTACAACCTTACAATGCTTTCTGATACAACATCAGTTTCCATAGGCCAGAGACAAACACTCTGGTGCATGTTCATTGGTTGAAACAAATGGGCAAGAAACAAAGTGGAGTAATATATATATAATATATAATATTTTATATGTGAGTATGTATTTATATATGTGTATTTACTGACCTTTATTTATTCAGAGACTATGACCTCATTTTTTTTTTTTTTTTTTTTTGGTGCTGAAGCCTGAGCTCTGGGCCTGGGCGCTGTCCCTCAGCTCTTCAGCTCAAGGCTAGCACTCTACCACTTGAGCCACAGCACCACTTCCGGCTTCTTCTCTGGTGCTTAGGAATCAAACCCAGGGCTTCATGCATGCAAGCAAACACTCTACCGCTGAGCCACCTTCCCAGCCCCTATGTCCTCCCTCTTAGTATCATGAATATTCCTCTCTCCTAATAGGAGGTGATACTAAGTCAAAGCCCAACAAAATAAGTACAAGGAATTGGGTACTTACAAGAGGAGGGTTGGGGCCAAGAGGAGAGGGGTAGAGAAATGAAAGGAGGAAGGGGAGAGAATGTAGTCAAGAATTCATTGTATATATAATAGAATTCAGAAAAAGGGGGGAAACGGGTGGCTCAAAGAATAACAATGTTGAAGGGATGACACAGATCAAGATGCATTGTACACATAACCTGCTTTGTTAACAGGCAAAAAAATATAATAAATATCCTAAAAATTAAGAAAAGTGAGGTACAGAGTGGCCGTGGAGTGGGTAAGAATGCTGAAAGCTGTGACCTTGTCAAGGCCCAAGCCATATACATCAACTGCTTTGCTGAATGGCAACTCTTTTGTATACTACTTAAAAGAGGAAGAACGTATTTTAAAAAAGGAGGCCATATTTCCTCTTTGATATCCTTATCTAGTAACATAAAAAGTCTATCTGTGAGCCAAGCACCAGTAGCTCATGCCTATAACCCTAGCTACTCAGGAGGCCGTGATCTGAGAATCATGGTTCAAAGCCAGCCTGGGCAGAAAAGTCCCATGAGACTCTTAACTCCAATTAACCAAACACGCAAAAAAACAGGAGTGGAGCTGTGGCTCAAATGGTAGAGCACCAGCCTTAGGCTCAAGGACGACAACCAGGCCCTGAGTTCAAGCCCCACAACCAACCAAAAAGACAAATCTGTCTTACTTCCTTACTTCTTAGTTTACTTACAGCAGAAATAATTGAAAAGTTTGAAAACCACCACAGCAAAAGGTTAACCTCTGGCTTTCGTGTCTACCTCGGCGTGGGAGAAGCTGCCTTCCTTCAGCCCCGTGGAACCCACTCTCTCCAGCACATCAAGTTCTCAAAGTACAATCCCAAAATAAGATCAATATCTTACACAGTAACCTTCTTGGGCAAGACAAATACCTCCATCCCTTCCACATACACCTGACAATGCGATTGTGTTTATATGATTGTGTGTATCTTCAGAGAGAGCTTTGCAATGTTACCAAATGTTGTATGACTATTGTCCTATAAAGCCTTTGGTAGAAACTGTTAATTTTATAAATTAATCACATTAATTTTATAAATACTAGTGTAATATTGCTATTACACAATAGCCAAGTTGGGGTATCTAATACTTAATAACTCAGTAAGTTTTTTGTATATTGCTCTCACTCACATGTACAGATGAAAATTTATGAAACTGCAATGATCTTTGTTCTTAAGAATTAAGGAAAGGAATTGTGTTTGGGGTAAATTTCTTCCCAAAGGAGATCCCTGCTGGGTAACAGTGGGACCACGGAGCTACTCTTTGAAAATCAACACTTTGGAAACCCTAAGCTACTAATGGATGAGTCATGTCTATAGACCAGAATATTGGCTTGCTAGATTCATAGGTATATTTTGCTTTGTTTTTCCTGAGCTTTTCACCAAATTTTTTTATGTGGTTCTGCAATGTTTATAGATCTTAAGAAGAGCCTGAAGTTTACATTTGTATGGGGAGTACTGAGACTTAAGCCCATATTTGAGATACAAGTTACAGAAGAGAAGCCCATGGAAACCAGAAGGCCTAAAGGAAATATATCTTGAGGATGGAAAAAAAATCTTCAGGCACAGCTATGACAATAAGAGATTCTTTCTATTGGCTAGTTTTCAAGAATAGGGATCTTATTGTACTAGATGTTACTAGGTGGCTGTTGTTGGTCAATAAAGAGGATCAAGAGTTTACTTTTGAAATCAGTACCATGAGGTTGGTGGTCTTGACAAAAGCAGTCAGAGTGGGGGGGGTGGGGAGGAATAAAATCCATTTGAAAACTTGCAGGGGAGTGAATTCATTTGTAGACCAAGCTTGGGAAGTCAGGTCAGAAAGGGATTAGGGTAATGATGCGGTAGCAAGAGGGGCTATCAGGAGGGGATATTAAGTCAAGAACATGTTCCAGTAGGAGCTAATATCCCATATTAAGTAAGGGGAAAAATCATTTAGGAAGTTAAGATTGGTGATATAGGAAGAAAAGAATGAGAAATTAAGCAAAGATCGTAATGAAGTAGAGAAGATGAAATATAGACAGTGTATATAAAAATAACAGTATTTGGAAGTAAAAGGGACACATAGGCCATTCATTCATGTGAAAGGAGATGGGTACTTTTATTTTTAATTGTGAGAATACCGTACAGAGGAGTTACATGGGCAAGTAAGGAGTATATTTCTTTTTTTTTTGGGGGGGGGGGTCCGGTTGTGGGCCTGAACTCTGGGCCTGAGCGCTGTCCCTCAGCTCTTCAGCTCAAGGCTAGCACTCTACCACTTGAGCCACAGCGCCACTTC
>NW_012267276.1:2732906-2750027 GCF_000151885.1 Dipodomys ordii | reverse complement strand
GGGAAGGGATGGTAGGGGAAAAACAAAGAAGGAGGCAACAACGCTTGATAGGAAATGTGCTCATTACCTTGCTCATGTAACTGTAACCCCTCTGTACAGTATTTTCACAATGAAAAAACTTATTTTTAAAAAAGAGAAAAAAAAAAGAAGTGAAGAAATGGAGAGGCCAAGTTCCCCAAAATGAGGACAGGAAAAAGGAAATGAGGATAATGAGGCCAAAATGTAATGGAAAAAAAAGAGAGAAAATGGCTGGGAAGGGATCCATAAATCAAGAACATGGGGAGAAAATGATGGCCTATCCAGAAGAAGAGCCTCAGAGACACCAGGGTAGGAGGAAGGGGAGAAACTTGGTTTAAAAGTAGCACAGCCGAGGGCATGGCAGGTATGTCTCCTCTCAGTCCTGAAGAGCAGATGTGCTAAAGAAAGGAAAAGAAACCCATCTTTTTGGGTGAAGTAGACATTTATTGAGGGATATGGGACTCCAGGGAACTTGACTTTCCAAAGCAAGGGTCAATATTTGGAAATAAGAAGAAAGTGGAAAGTTGAACCAGTGTAATTCAGAGTGAACAAGTCAAAGAGAACAAAAATTATGAGGCACGATGGAATTGTTCCTAGTTGTTTCTTTTTATATTTCTTTTCCAACCTCAACTACAAGTATTATTATGTGTCAGAATGTGCAAGGAATGTGTTACATACATCATGTCATTTAAACATCACAAAAATCTGTGAGACAAGTTGTTTCAATGTCCACCTTACAGATGAGGACATTGGCACTTAGCAAGACCTTATAATTTGCCCCCCAAAGCAAACAAACTTTAACCTTTGGTTCTACAACGTTTATTAGTCACAGATGAGCTCCTGAATGAGTTGATTACAATCTGAATTTTTGTAAAACAAGCAACAGTTGTCATGCACTGCTAAGGGTTCAACATTTCCTGGAATACTATTATTAGTCCTGTATCAATGCAAAAATAACTTTACCAACTGGGCACCTCCTTAGTCATCTGTTTGGCTGATCCCAATTTTCTTGAAGGATAATTAGTTTTTATTGAAAGGTGTATTTACATAGCACTCTAGGTCAGAGATGATTGAAGCATTTCAGATAATAAGTCACCTCTTTGATTAGCAGGCACAATAAGGTCAGTAGCAAAAGCAAGAGTCTCATCATGGTACTGTGACACCATTCATTTTAAAGCATTGCAATTCCTTACTCATTAGCAGAGTTTTCTTTTTCATGGGATGTATTTCAAATGAGGGTATGCTATAAGTAGAAAACAATACATACGGGTTCATTAGTCTTGCTCTTTTAAAGATAAATGCTGTATGTGGGATAAATGCTGTGAGGAAGAAATTATAAGCAGGTTCCCATATGCTAGATATCTATTTCCACAGCTCCTATCATCATGGTTTCTGGGCACTTTGACAGATAGATGAGGCTAATTCAGGCAACACAGTGCAGTCAGAGGACTAGGTGAAAATCCTCTTTCTCTTACTCTTCCTCAAAAAACAACAATACATTGCAAATGAAGTAGCATAAAAGACTCCCTAGAATGGAAAACTGAAGAGAAAGGGAGCAAGTTTTAACAGTTTGGTTACAAATAATAATGTAGAATGTATCACCCTTTGATCAAGGTGTTTGGGAATCTATCCTAAATAAATAATCCTCAGTGGGGAAAATGTATGCTAATCATCTCAGCATTAGACAGGGGAAAATGCAAAAGCAAACAAGAAAGAAAAGTGTTCAAAAGTAGGAGATAATTTTAAATAATTTATGGTGCATATTTCTCTGAATATCATACACTCTTAAAGTCATATTTATCAAAAAAAACTATGGAATTGTCTGGAAAAAAATCCTTACAATATACTGTTAAATGAAGAAAATAGGCTGAAATGTAATATGCATCATGTGCTTCAAATTGTGGAAAACACTACAAAGCATAGAAATAAAAACTATGCCTGGGAAGAGTTATTTTGTGACTCGATTAACTTTTCAGTATTTTTCAAATTTCCATTATGGAAAATGTCTTGTTGATAAACATAAATAATATTCCCATGGTCTGGTATTTTTAAAGCTGAAAATTCTATCAAATTCACTTCTAAAATCAGTAACTATGCAAGTCAAATAAATGTATTATTATTTCCTAGCCATAAAGAATGTCCATGAGTCTACCTACCTTTGAGAACAATAAAGTATGGAGAGTTTGGTAAATTGTGACAAATGTATACAACCATTAAACATACCACAGTCAAAGCATGGAGCACGTCCATTACTCTACAATTTTTTTGGTGCCCCTCCTCAGACAAATACTCTTATAGTACTAAAATAGACACCTACAAATCGATTTTCTATCATTCTAGATCATCAGCTTCTCCTTCTTCTAGTATTGATGAAAGTAGATTCAAAATGCTTTGGCTCTTCCATCCAGCATAATGTCCAGGGACTAATTTGTGCTGTTACATATGCTAGTATTTTATTCCTTTTTATGGCCATGCATGCATAGTCTACATATTATGTGTGTACTCCATGGCACCTGCTAAGGATTGCTATTTTCCATTTTAGGGCATTATTAATGAATATACTGTAAACATGTGTGCTCAAAAGTTTCTGTAGGTCTATGTTTTTATTTATCTTGCGTGAATGCCTCCCAGACACCTTCCACATTGTTCTTCAAAGTGATTCTAACCATAAAGCTTCCAGGAGAAAAAAAAATTCAACTTTAGAATAGGCAAAATAATTCTTTGAGGGCATACAAAAAGTATAAACCACTCGCAAAGGTATTTTGTATGTTAAACTTCATCAAAGTTAAATTTTTATGTTGGTATAGACAGCAGTAAGGGAATAAAAAGGCAAGCAACAGACTAAGAGAAAATATTTACTATATATACACATGTGTGTGTGAAAAGGGACTTATATCTGAACATATAAATAACTTTTTTTCTACAACTCAATGATAAGAATTCAAATACTCAATAAAAACATAGGCAAAAGATTTGAACAGACATTTCTTCAAAGAAGATAAACAGATGGCAAAAAAGTACATGAATAAATACTCAATATCATTAGTCACCAGGGAAATGCAAATGATCACCATGATAAGATGGCACTATGCTTCTGCTAAAATATCTTAAATCACAAAGAATGATAATAGCCAACATTGGTGAGGGCGTGGAGCAACTGGAACTCTCAGACATTGTGCAATGGTGTAGCTAACAATACACAGGTGTTGTCAGTAAGTAGAGTTTTTCTTTTGCATCAGGGTCCAAGGTCCAATTATTACTCCTGTTTGCTCTTTACCTCAGTATGCCCTCACAGATCACTAATCTCTGCGGCTATACTATTTATGTAGCATATCTGAGTATCAAATATTCTTTACATCAGGAAAAAAATGTTATTGAATTGATTAGCTATTTTAGGATATCACCTCAAATTTATTTCCAATTCTTACATTCAATAAACACTGCATTCCAATTTTGTTCTATTTTAATTTGTCTGATCATTTTAAAGACTATACTGCATTATCTACATATAAATCTTGCAATGCTTTTTTCCCAAAAGTAATAAAAGCCAAAGCAGAAACAATGAGAAAATTTGTAAATGCTCTTTCAATTTGTATATTAATTCCAAAATTCCAAAAGCAAAATTTTCCTCTGACTGGAGTCAAACCAATGGATCTCTTTAAAAGGTCGCTTGTGTTTAGTGAGATTGAGGCTGGGAATGTGGCTTAGTGGTAGAGTACTTGCCTAGCAGCCTAACATGCATGAAGCCCTGGGTTCAATTTCTCAGTACCACATAAACAGAAAAAGCCAGAAGTGGCACTGTGGCTCAAGTGGTAGAATGTTAGACTTGAGCAAAAGAAGCTCAGGGACAGTGCCCAGGCCCTGAGCTCAAGCCCCAGGAACGGGGGAAGGCCTTGGGGGGGGGGGGGAAGGGGACAGGGGTTAAAGTAAAAATAAAACAAGAGAAACTCCAAATACAGTTTTATTTACTCTAGAACTTCAATTTTGTGTAATCCTCTCACAATCTGTAAGATAGCTCAGTAAGTCAGGGCATGAGTGGCTCACTCCTATAATCCTAGCTACTCAGGAGGCTGAGATCTGAAGAACATGGTTCAAAGCCAGAGATCTGAGGAACGTGGTTCAAAGTGAGCTGGGGCAAAAAAGTCCATGACAATCTCATCTCTAACCACTAAAAAACACAGAAGTAGAGCTGTGGTTCTGGTGATAGAGGCACTAGCCTTGGGCAAAAGAGCCAGGGACAGTGGCCAGGCCCCAAGTTCAAGCTCAAGCCCCAAGACAAATAAATAAATAAATAAATATATGTATAATATATATATTTCATATATATATATATATATATAGTGTGTGTGTGTGTGTGTGAGAGAGAGAGAGAGAGAGGAGGGGGGAACGCTCTAAAGTCTCTTTGAAAGGCAAAAAGTCTTACTCCTGAGTTCTACCAATTGTACTTTCTATAAGCCTATTGGCTCTTTTTTTAATGTAATTTTTTTCCCAAAACAAAATTCAGATATTTTAGATGCAACTGAGAGAAAAACAATCTGATCTACATTGCTTATAAATCAGAGTATAAAATTTCTCCACTGGTATTTTTTTATGTAGAAAACAAAACAGAATTTTTTAATCCAATTTTTCCTTGATCCTCAGATATATTTAGAGGAGCTATAACCATACCAAACATTCTTTTCACCCCACAGCAGAAGTAGGTTTAAGGATATACTTCTTGGTTTCACATATATCTAATGCCTTGCTAATTATTCTGAGTTAGAAAATCTCATATCTTCTATCTTTTTTCTTAAACTTTTCTGTGGATTCTTCCCTGCATCAACTTGTCGCCCCCTTTTCTTTATCTGAATCTAGGGACTCTGTTTTCCTTTCCACTTCTTCCTAAATTTCTTTAAAATGTAGACATGCACAGATTAAATCAGATGGCAGAATTATTCATGGTACAGCCTGTACCTTCTTAGAGAAACATATTTAATTAATTAAAGGAAATAATAGCATTCTGCATGAAAAAAAAAACTAAAAATGCAAGATCAAAAGTCCAGCTAAACTCTTCAAGCCATTATGAATGACCTCTAAACCACAAACAATGCTAAAGTTCTTGGGAAAACTTTGCTGAACTGGCACTCACAATGCATATTAACTCAGAAGCCCAACTCTGCCAAAAATGTAAACGAGTCACTGTTTATAAATGTGAAAAGAAAATTAGCACATGAGCAAAAGTGGGGTGGGGGTGGGGAATCTCACATCTTTGGTGCTAATCTCACTGTGAACTTCACTACAATGATTACAATTGTGTTTGTTGGTTTGTGCGATGGGCAGAAGGAAATGTACACCTGGAATGAATGGCTCAGATGTCTATCATTGCAGCTGGAGCTGTGTCAGGTATAACTATGTTCACTGTTGGTGAGTGCTGATTTACAGAGTTCCTTAAAGCCATTACAAAAGAAGCAAGGCATGCAAACATCCTCAACTCTGACTACCTAGTAGATTCATTACTGTGTTATAAACAACAACAACAACAAATTTAAAGCTACCTCTAGTGCCCAATTCCATCGTGTCCACTGAATTAAAAACCTGCGGTAGACAAAGAGTTGGGATGTTAAATTTCATAATAATGCCTAGTAATTCTGATATACACTTAGATAGAAAGACAAACCCTAGCTTAGAACACATGCTAGAGGCTATTTCCAAATCCAGCTTCTAAGATAATAAGAAAGTAAATACAGAATTGAGGGCCCCACAGTCATTTCCAGTTCACCAAAAAGCCAAAGAGAAACTGCAAATGCAAACTACAGCAGCACATTCTTAGTGGATGGTTGGTGTTAGTATAGAGTTATATAAGCTCAGTATTATACCATGAAGAGAGATTACTTTATCTGATAAGCAGGAAAATGAGGAAATGAATTATTACATGATTAAACATTTTCAGTAGTCTTCGCTCTTCAATCATAGACTCTATGTGGAGAAAATAACAAACAACACAACCTATGGTAAATCTACACATAATCCACTTTGCTTGTGGAAATAACTGTCCAATTTTGTATTGGGAAAGTTTCTCCTTCAAGGTTAACCTGACCTTAACATCTGGTACTGCCATGAGTTTCTGTCCTGTGTTAGTGAAATTGTCAGTACTAAGAAGACATCTACAGATACTTCACTATTCTCTCTAAAATACTCATTACTATTTTTTTTTAATTTGGTCTTTCACCTCCCAGAACCAGAGAAATGTCTAGTCAATCACTCCATTCATCAATAAGTATTTAATGAGCCCATCCGGGCCACCAGAAAAGAATGTAAAAATAGGTAGAAGGCTTCTGCTTTCAATTAACTTACCATCTTGTTAAAGAGACAAATCAAAGTATTAGAAATAAATTAGGGAAGAAAAGCCACATGGATTTCAATGGAATAACATAATAACTAGTTTTTGTTTTGTTTTGTTTTGTTTTAACTAGTACTGGGACTTAAACTCAGAGCCTTACATTTGCTCAGCTTCTTTTGCTCACGGCTGGGGCTCTACCACATGTGCCATATCCAGCTTTTGGCTGGTTAATTGGAAGCAGAGTCTCATGGATTTTTCTGCCCAGGTTTGCTTCAAGCTGTGATCCTCTGGATTTCAGTCCCCTAAATAGCTAAGATTACAGAAATTAACCCCCTTTTATTTCAGTACTGGGGCTTGAATTCAGAGCCCTGTGCCTCTCACTTAGCTTTTTCACTCAAGGCTAGCCCTCTACACTTGAACCACACCTCCAATTCTGGCTCTCTGCTGTTAATCTTAGATAAGAGTCTCATAGACTTGTATGCCCAACTAGCTTTGAACCTCAATCCTAAAAATTCAGCCCTCTGAGTTGCCAGGATTACAGGCTTGAGCCTCTAGTGGCCAGCCCACACATTCTTTAGTTGAGCCAAATATTGCGGAAAGATCCTAAGAAGGAAGTAGTGGAATCACTATCCTCAGAGAACATGCAGTTAGAAGATATATATATATATATATATATATATATATATATATATATATATACAATATATATATATATGCTGAGGGAATTTTAAGTGTATAACAAAGAAACATACTATAACATGATGGTAAAAATGATACCTTAATATAATCTTACAGTATAACATGAAATTTCTAATATATTCTAAAAGTTCAAGTCTAGAACCTTCAGCCTCAGAGGCTTTTGTTTACACTCCATCTCTAGATTTGTGAGGTGTGGTCTTCTCCTAACTCTACCACAGATCTAATGACTTCTCTGTTGAAATACGACATCAAAGAAAGAAGGAAAGGAAGGAAGGAAGGAAGGATCTCTCCATCACTCTCCAATTTTCTTTCAGTCTTTCACTTTTCATCAGTCTCCACTTTACTGAACATACAGAATATCTCAGTAACCCAATCACAAAATAAAAAATATCCAAGCATTCCTCTAATGTCTACTTTGTTGAACTTCCATAATTTTCCCTTTGAATTCTTACTAAGCTTTCTCTTAATGTCTGGGTATTAAGAGAGCATAGGCACTGAAATAAAAATTACATAATTTTGGTTATTTTAGTTGGCATTTGCCAGGCACCTGTATTTACTTAGGAAGCTAAGATCTGAAGTTCAAAGTCATCCTGGGCAGCAGAAAAGTCTGTAAGACTCAGACCACCAATTAAGTACAAAACACCAGAAGCAGAGCTGTGGCTCAAGTAGTAGAGTGCTAACTTTTAGCAAAATGCTCAGAGACAGCACTCAGGCCAACATACATACAGACACACACACACACACACACACACACACACACACAAAGATGTTTAATTCAGTGATGCAATAATAACATTAAAATATTAGCCAGCATGATGCCCATCGTGCAAAAGGTACACTTGCGGGATCTTTTACAGTGTTTTTTGTTTCCTCTCTGCTCCATTATCTAGATTGTTCCCATCTAAGTGGGAACCGTGACAAAAGGCTGGAACAACAACCTTTTGAATGCAGAAGCTTAAACCATAAGGCAGAAGAGTAGAAATATGTCAGAACATAGTAAATAATTCAGGATGAAGCACCATGAGGAAGCACACAGTTTTTCCTAAGTCCAACTGCCAATTTAAAAAGCTGTGGTCCCTAAATGTACATGAAGGTAGGAACAACAATGGTAATTCAGTGCACACTTAGACCCTGATAATGTCCCAAAGGGAGTGGCATTGTCCATGTTTCCAGGTCAAGTCCAAAGCATAGGCCAAAAAGAAGTTTGTGGGCTGTCAGCTGACCCAAACAAAATAAAACCTAAAAGAAGAAACTTACTGAGTCCATTCAAGCAAATAGAGCCTTAGATGGTATCAGAATTTCCCACTGAGAAACACAGAAGGAAGGAGGAGATGGTTCATGCCCTGCTCAGAGATAGCAGGAAACCCACTGGACCAGAAGTTATTTGCATATCAGAAGAAGGCATTTCTCCATGATGACCACAGTGGCCCAACAGCCTTGATGATTGAGGCAAAGCAAAGGATGTTGTCAAAGATGCCTGTATATAAAGGAAGCCAGTCCTTGAAAGGGGTGGAGTGGGTGGGGTTAAGGTTAAAGGGATAGGTAAATGAAGAGAAGGGAGTGAGGAGAATGCAGTTAAGAATCAAGTGTATGTTCTAATAAGAAGACTGAGGGAAAGGTGGGAAAGGAAGGGACGGGTGAGAATGTTGAAAGGGGTGACATTGATCAAGATGCGTTCTGTTCTTAAACTGCTTTGTTAAATGGCAACTTCTTTGTACAACTGCTTAAAAGATCATAAAAAGTAAGGGGGATAGCATTGAGGACCAGAATTTGTCTATTCCCCCCTCAATTCTGTCCAGGTAGAGGAATCAATAATACAAGATCTTAACATTAAATAATGAAAAAGGCAGATGGGGAATCTGATAGGCTCTATAAATTTTTTTTAACTGACATCTTTAAGTCATCCAACCCATTATCCTGCTGAATAATAATGTTTAAGTGACTGCTTCTAATGCAGAAACTTCTTTCATATTGAGGATCACAAATTTCCATGAGTGATCTCTTTCTCAAGGAAGTTGATCGAAATTTTGCCACTTATACAGTGGATTAACAGTCATCACACCATCTTGGGTTGATAAAAGCTGGGTCGCAGGCGCTTCAACCTCTTGGAAACAGACACAGGACTGAAACAGTTAGAAGCCAACAGACATCAAAGGCATCCGTCTCTTCAACAATACATGCTTTTTTTTCTCCATTCCTAGAGTGAGGAGTAGGGCTCAAGACCAGATCAGAGTAAACCTCTGAGTTTTCATGTTGGGACTAAATTTAAAGGTAATCATAATGTTGCTCATCGAATACCTCCACACTTGTGAATCACGTATAGTATATTTATGCTACTTTTCTTTTTTGGTGCTGATCCTGGAGCTTCAACTCAGCGCCTGGGAGCTGTTCCTGAGCTTTTAGTGTGCAAGGCTAATGCACTACCACTTAAGCCACAGCTCCACTTCTAGCTTTTTTTGGTGCATAATTGGAGATAAGAGTCCCATAGACTTTCCTGGCCAGGCTTGTTTCAAATTGTGATCCTCACACCTCAGACTCCTGAGTAGCTAAAATTACAAGTGTGAGCAACTAGAGTCCAGCTGTAGTATGCTACTTAAAATGTCTCTCCAGGGTATAAGCTTTCTACCATCAACAAAAGCTATTGGATAGGGATTTTGTCAGCTTCAATGGATACTTCTCAATTCTGTTAGAGCTCTCTCCTACATTATACATTCTTTTTGTTTATTGGTGGTAATAGAGGCTGAACTCAGGGACTTATGATTGCTAAGCAGGCATTCTACCACTTGATTAATGCCTGTAGCTCTCTGTGCCTTACTTTTCAGCTAGGGTCTACTGTTTTTTGCTGAGTTCAGGTCTCAGATAGCATTCCTTCTGCTTATACTTCTATCATAGCTGGATTAAAATTACATATGTGCATCTCCCCACTCAGCCCTGTATTAGCATTCTTGCCAGTTATTCTTTTTATTTGTGGAGGAGGGGAGATGGCATAGGGACTTGAATTCAGGCCTCCTGCTCTTGTTGAACTTTTCCACTCAAGGCCGGAATTCTACCTTTTGAACCACACCTCTACTTCTGGCTTTTTGATGGTTAATTGGAGATGTGAGTCTCATAGATTTGTCTACCTCAGTTGGCTGCAAACCATGATCCTCAGATCTCAGCCACCTGAGTAGCTAGGTTTTACAGGTAGAAGCCAGCAACACCATCTTACACTTACTCCCTTTAAAGTTTTCTTCGCACTTTGCTCCTTGACTTAAAATATTTGTTTTTTAAAACAATTTTTATTATCTCTAAGTAGTTGTTCAAAGGAGTTGCTATTTTACAAAGCAGTACACAATTATACACAGTACATCTTGATCGATGTCACCCTCATCAACATTTTTTATCCATCCCTCCCATCCTGCTTCATTCCTCACTTTTCTTAATTTTGTAAGCTATGTACTGAAATCGTGATTGAATTCTCCTCCCTTCTCCCCTTTATTCATCTGTCCCTCTCCCCATGAGCCAAGTACCTGTTTCCTGGTGCTCATATTGTTGAACTTTCTAAGGAATTACACTGTTTTGAGTAATCCTTGAATCTACAGTCCTTGAGTTAATACATTTGTATAAACACTTGCATACTAACTTGTTTATTTACGGACTAGTCTGTAAGCTAATTCTGGCTCCCACAGATGAGGGAGAGCTTGCAGCCCTTGTCTCTCTAGGCCTGACTTACTTCACTCACCATAATAAAACATTTGGTTTGAAGTCAATAAATAGATGTGCTGTGAGGCTCTGAGAAAACTCTGAAAGACACTAGAAAGTCTATTCCAGAGGTAGGGGGAGAAACCCATAGATTATTTAGATAACTTTCCGATTACGGCAAATGATGGGATCAGAATAGCACAGAGTATCATAATCTATGATAGGATGATTTTAAAAGGCTGCTTTTATTTAGCGTCAGGAAAGACTCTGAAGACCTGTCTTGTGACATGAGACTGGAAAGATGGGAATGAATCAGGCTTGCAAAGGTCTAGGGAAAAGGGAAACTGCAAATGCTCAGAGAAACAATCATCCTGCTCCAGGTAAGAGTGGCGTGGCTGAGTGACTAAGTCAGCCCCAAGGCGACTGGAGATGTAGGTAGGAGGCTTAGCCCTTACTAGGCCTTATAAGCCAATTACTACTTTCCTGTTCTCTTCTCTTTCTGATCATTCTTCCTTCATCCCCTTCATGAACTTTTCCTGCCTTAACCCACTCTTAAATACCTGTGTTTTCTGGAGTTTAATCTTGCCTCAGTCATCTATTTTCTAGGCCTTTCCGTGCTTTTCAGCACTTCCAAAATCATCATGTCCAGTCATACTATTCATTAATTGGATCCCATAAGCCCCATTGATGGCTGAGAACCATCTGAGTGTCAGTCAATACTGGAGATTTGTCTTTGCTGCATGTCTATAAAACCTACCACCAGGTAAATAGAAGTAGAAAAATCAACCTATGTGGCAGTTATGTCTAGAGTCAACACATAAGAGTTGTGTATCCAGCCGGATGTTAGTGGCCTGTGGCTCATGTCTGTAATCCTAGCTACTCAGGAGGCTGAGATCTGAGGACTGCAATTTGAAGCCAGCTCAGGCAGAAAAGCTCCTGACACTCTTGATGACAAAATAAAGCCAGAAGTGGAGCTGTGACTCAAGTGGTAGAGTACAAGCTTTGCAGTAAAAATGCTCAGGGGGTAGTGCCTAAGACCAGAGTTCAAGCTCCAGGACTGACAGGAAAAAAAATAAATAAAAATAAATTTAAAAAGAAGAGCTATATATCCAGCATGGTAGCAGAGCTATGAGTTAGATTAGCCTCGGTGAAACCAATGATGAAAGATGCTTCCTATCACACAAGCATTCTCCTGGATGGTACTTTGCTCATGGCAGGGTAGGCATCATCTCCCATGTCTCCTCGCTTGATTTGAGGTCTAGCTTCCAATTACTAAAAGAACATCCAGGCACACAATATGTCTAGTGGGAAACTCATACAGTGATGAAAGTAATACTCTTTTTTGTTCCTCCCCCAAAGAGATATTTACTTTACACACATAAAATGTTTACATTGGAAAACATTTTAATGTTGAATAGTCCTATAATAACTATAAGTAATTTGAAAAGCCTACTGCTGGATATTTGTAGCTATTGTATGAGGGCTAGTGCAGTGTGGGTCTTAAGCCCCACTAACTCTGAACTTCTTTAGGTTTATATATGCAACTTCCTCTGGAAGATGAAAAAGCAACAAACAGTTGGTACCAATGGCTCACATCTATAATCTTACTGACTTAGGAGGTTAAAATTGGGAGGATCTCAGTTCTTTCAGCCAAGACAGAGAAGTCTGAGACCAGCTGGACTCAATGGCACTCAATTGTCATCTCAGCAATGACATTTGACAGCCTAAAATAGGTGTGGCCCAGGTGTAGGCACCAGGACAGAAAACAAGATGCTATCTCAGACATAACCAGTGTCCAAAGAGCTGGCAGCATTGCTCCGTATGAGAGTGCCTGGTTAGCAAATGCACAGCCAAGAATTCAAACCCTACTAGCACCAACAAACAAAAAAAAAACCTCAACAAACATGAAACTGAGCTCATAGCTCTCCTCCACAAACCTAACCTAGAGATGGTTAGTGAATGTCTCCATGTGAACATAATCTCATGTCTGCTGTGTGAAAATTGTCTCTCTTCATATTACCTCTTTTTCATCAGAATAAAGGGCATGAAATTTGGAGATACTAGCTTAGGTTAATGTAGATTCGGTACCTCTACTCCTTTTCACCAGTATAAAAGTGCATTTTCACCAGTATAAAAACAAATGAACCCAAAGAGAATGAAGAACCAAAGTGAACTTCAAGCTTGTTCATTTTAAAATCAGCTTTGTTAATATATAATTAACACCTACTAATATGTAGCTGTTTTAGGTACACATTTCTGAATTCTGGTTAATTTATTAACCCAGGCAACCACTAGATACCTCAAGCCCTTGGCAGCATTTGGTATTTGTCATTCTTTTTATTCATGTTAGTTTTCTTTATAGATTTCATGGCAGGCTAGTTTTTTCTTTAATATTAAGTTGTTTTAATTTTATTACCATTAAGTAGTTGTATCAGCTCAACATGCCTATTTGTGAATACAGTGTATCTGTTTTTTTGGTTTTTTTGGTCAGTCACAGAGCTTGAACTCAAGGCATGAGCACTGTCCCTGAGCTTTTTCAGTCCAGGCTAGCACTCTATCACTTTGAGCTACAGCACGACTTCCAGTTTTCTGGTGGTTAATTAAAGATATAAGTCTCACAGACTTTCCTGCCCAGGCTGGCATCAAACTGCACTCCTCATATCTCAGCCTCCTGAGTAGCTAGGATTACAAGTATGAGCCACTAGCGCCGGGCTCAGATACACTTTTATTCTTTTACTTTTCCTCACGTTTTTCCAACAAAACAGATTTGCCTCTAAATAAAAAGTAACAGTGAAGGAATAAAGCTATATAGTTTATAGTTGAGTAAAAGGTTCTCCAGTCCTCAGACCTCCAGTAACATTTCTGCTTTCATGAAGAACTTGAAAATAAGAAAATTCCCTCTTATCCTGGCCAAGGAAATAACATCTCTCACATTTCTCCCTTCCCATTTCTCCCTTCCTGACTGGTTCTTCTTCTTCCTGACTTCAGCCTATCCCATCCATTCTAAATAGAGTATCTGGACAATCTTGATAAAACCCTGGTAAATCTTGGCCAGTGTATCTCGATTAATGTTGAATACAGTCATCATATTCAATGTACATATGTGAAAATGGAGCCAGGCAACTTGATGGAATGGGTGGGATTGGAGGAGAATTAGAACAGAGGCAGACTAGCTTTTGATAATTGGGTCAAAGTTAGGAGAGTACTTAAGCCTACTAGAGTAAACAGAATTGATTGTCAAATGTAGGCCCATAGCTCAATAAACTCTATAAGTGAACCTGTGGCCAACACTTTGTGATCCTTAAGGGCTAAAAGGGGCAACTGAACCATACTGGACTCTAGGATTCAAGGAAAAAGGGTACCATCAGAGATCGTAAGTGGACCACTAGCTACAGTAGGGAGTACAGCATCAAATATGGAAGGAAGAAACCAGATTCATGACACAGAAAGGATGTAGGTTCAAGAGATCACAGAGAACTGAAAGGCTCCTCTGGGCAGAGGCCCTGCCCTCAAAGAACCTGGATAAAATCTTGCTGAGCAAGACAAGATACGAAGAGGTTTTCTTTAAACTGATAGAGCCAAATCCTAAATCAACAACATATACCCTGAAGTAACTGAGTTTACTTAGGAACAGCAAAAAATTAAGCTGGGGCCCAAACAGTAAGGAAGAAGAACAGAATTAAGGTGGGATTTTTTTGTTGTTGTTTTCAGTTTGTTTGTTTTTATTTTAGATTTGCTAAAAATAAATTTTATTTCTGACTGATTTGATTTTCTGTATAAAAATTCCCACAAAATTTTATCTACCAGTATCTACAGCCTGTATCTACTGACATGTTTCTATTCAGCTGTGTGGGGTTGATTATCATACATATTTTGGAGATAGTAGTATAAATTTGAAATGTATAATCAAATCATTTGTTCCAATTAGGATTTGAAAACAACAATTTGATTATAGTTTTGTTGTTATTTAGAAAGTAGCTTTCTTTAATGGAAATGTTATTATATACATAATAAACATAGGCCTGGAATTTATAGGTAAAAAACATAAATCTGTAAATACTTTTTTTTTTTTTGGTTGTGGGGCCTGAACTCTGGGCCTGGGCACTATCCCTCAGCTCTTCAGCTCAAGACGAGTGCTCTACCGCTTGAGCCACAGCACCACTTCCAGTTTTCTAGTGGTTTATTGGAGATAAGAGTCTCACTGACTTTTCCTGCCCAGGCTGGCTTTGAACCGTGATCCTCAGATGATCTCAACCTCCTGAGTAGCTAGGATTACAGGTGTGAGCCACCGGTGCCCAGCTGTAAATACTTTTAAATGTTAATCATTCTGATGACTAAATATGAAATGAGAGATATTTAAGTACATGCACATTATATGTATAATTTATTGTATATAATAAATGTGTATATGCACATATATCATTTATATATTATTTTTATTAATGTATGTTATATTATAATTTATATTATAGAAAATAAGTGATTAATTTTATATAAATAAGGATATATAATTAAATAAATGATATATAACGTATTATATATATATATATATATATATACAAAGTTTCCATGAATATAGAATTGTTTTTATAAGTTAGGATTAGTTTGCTTTTTATCATGTTTTGTTTTTTGTTTTTTGAAAATTTTGCCGGTTTTCGGGCTTGAACTCTAGGCCTGGGCTCTATCTCTGAGCTTCTTTTGCTCAAGGCTAGTGCTCCTTCACTTGAGCCACAGTGCCACTTCTGGCTTTTATTTTCAGAGTAGTTTATTAGAGATAAGAATCTCATGGATTTTCCTGCCCAGACTGGCTTTGAACCAAGATCCTCATATCTCAACCTCCTGAGTAGCTAGGTGTATAGGTAGGCATGCACCACTGGCATCTGGCAATATTTTGGGTTTTTTTTAATGAACTGGCCAATACATAACCCTAGCTGTTCAGGTTCCCATTTAATTTAATACATATTATTAATTCATTAGCAATCAACTCATGGTCAGCAGTACTGTAACTATTGTCTAGAAGTTACCTTAGAAGAAAGTTATCAGGGGCTTCCTCTGCTCAAAAACACTACACAGTACCTCAATGCTTCTGCCCTATCCTTTGGGGTTTTTACAAAGACAAGCCACAGAAAGCACAAAATTCAAACCAAAAAGAAGGACAGTAGGAAGAACTTTTGCAGTAAGAGAACAGAAACAAAGGGGCAGAGGCCTGACTGAACACATGTCCGGTGGCAGAAAACCAGGTGACTTTGGATGGCTGCAAATGCTGGGTTTTTTTTTTTAGTTGCAATAAATTTTAGCAAGAAGGTAAATCTGCAAATGAGAATCAACTCTGTGTGTGTGTGTGTGTGTGTAAACACAAGTATGATTTTCTTCTTGGAAAGTTCACTCATATGAATACTCAACAAAAAATTTTTGATCAAACATTAGTGGATCACAGAAATCTAAATAATTATTTAATATTAGACATTCTTTAAACTCTATAAGATACTTGGCATATGTGATACCTGCATTTGGAAGCAAAAATTACATCCAAAAACTAATATACCAGAATTCAGAAACCAATGATTAATTGCCATTTGTCCTATTTGTCAGACTGAGGAATCTTACTGGTTGAAGTTGTATCCCTGTGGCTTTCTTTTTTTAAGAAGTTTTTTATTGTGAAAATACTGTACAGAGGGGTTACAGTTACACCAGCAAGGTACACAGCTTATCAAGCATTGTTGCCTCCTCTTTTGTTTTTCCCCTACTATCACTTCCCTCCCACCTCCAAAACTACATCCCCACTCCCCGCCTAAATTGTAAAGGTTGTTTTCTGGGTCAACCTGTATCCCTATTTAAGCATTTTGTTTTTTTCCCTTCCCCTCCCCAAATTATACCAACATCAAATACAGTGAAAACAAGGGTTATACCATGGGGGAGGGACATAAAAAGCAACAAAAAAAATCACATGGTACCTTATAAATACATAAGAAACAATAGCAAGAAAGAAAAAAAAACCACTGTGTCCCTATCTTGGGGTTCATTTCACTTACCTTCATCTTATCTGGTCATATGTACATAGCTTTTGACCTTTTCTACTTGTCCCAGACATACCCTACTTATTGCAAATAAGGGAAACCATGGGACCTATGTTTCTTTGGGCCTGGTTTACTTCATTTAATATAATTTTTTCCAAGTCTTTCCATTTCCTAACAAATGAGGCAATGTCATTTTTTCAAAAACCCAGAAATGAACCCACAGACCGATAGCCACCTAATCTTCGATAAGGGAACTAAAAAACGTAGAATGGAAGAAAGACAGCTTCTTCAGTAAACGGTGCTGGCAAAATTGGTTAACTGCTTGTAGAAAACTAAGCTAGATCCTTATATATCACCCTGCACCAGAATCAACTCCAAATGGATCAA
>NW_012267276.1:2728853-2730341 GCF_000151885.1 Dipodomys ordii | reverse complement strand
AAGGCTAGCACTCTACCACTTGAGCCACAGCGCCACTTCCGGCTTTTTTCTTTTTGCTTATGTGGTGCTGAGGAATCGAACCCAGGGCTTCAGGCATGCAAGGCAAGCGCTCTACCACTGAGCCACCTTCCCAGCCCAACCTACAGTTTCTTAATGTTTCCCTTCTATTATCTTCTTCTTTGTTATATAGATCTATTTTTTTTTGCTGTTGCTGGTGATGGTGATGGTGATGGTGTGTGTTTGTACACAAGGGTTTGAACTTAGATCCTGGATGCTGTCTGTTAGCTTTGTCACTCTAGGCTGGTGCTTGAACAGCAGCACTTTCACTTCTGGCTTTGAACCGCACTCCTCAGATCTCAGCATTCTGAGTACCTGAGATTACTGGCATGAGACCCAAGTATCTGGCTTTAGATCAGGTTTTTGTTCAAAAGTTCAAAAGTGAGTCCCATAAATGTCTGAGCTAGTTCAGATATAACCAGCCAGCAACTAAAATACCTGGTTATAGAGATAGACAAAACTCAATTTTTCCTAATTACAAAATTAATGAATATTATTGCTGTAAAACACAATAAACTCCAAGAACAAACAGTGATAGGAAGTAGTAGAAATCACTGTTAAGCTAGCATGCACATCCTCTTCATGATGGGTGTATTTTCTCTCTTACATATATTTTTGATAGTTCCAAACGATAATTTATATACTTCCTTGACTCTTCCACTATCCTATAATTTAAATTATTTATGAACATGATGTCCTGTTTCTTAATGACTTCATAATCTAATTAATCATTCCACAATATTAGACAAATGGATTCTTTACAATTCAGTAACATTGAAAAGGCTTCACTAACGTTCCAAGGAAAATCTTACTCATTTTTTTGCCAAGGTTGAATATGACCTGTTATTTCTGACTTGTAAACAATATAGTCTATTTGGAACAGTCCATTTCATAATCAATTATATATTTTCTATCATGATGACTAAAAATTTGGAGTTATTATTACTCAAAGTTTGTGAAGTAAGATCAACGTTTTCAAATGTAAGCATATTTACCTTATAATTTTAATCACGGCAATTATTCTTCACCAGTTAATATTTATTGAGCTTCCTACTCACCCCAGAGAGCATGACACTGAACTAATTTGCTTTGTATTTGCAGAAAATGGCTATTAACAAGTCAAGAAAAAAATTTATTTGAAAGAAAATTGTAAACCCGCTGCTAATCAGTAAAAGAATTGCTCAGGGCAGCAACTTACAGATAACTGGTCAAAGAATGGCATAAAATTTGGATTAAAAAAAAGGGAGTGTATGGGCTGGGAAGGTGGCTCAGTGGTAGAGTGTTTGCCTTGCATGCTCGAGGCCCTGGGTTCGATTCCTCAGCACCACATAAACAAAAAGAAAAAAGCCGGAAGTGGCACTGTGGCTCAAGTGGTAGAGCGCTAGCCTTGAGCTGAAGAGCTGAGGGACAGCGCCCAGGCCCAGAGTTCAG
>NW_012267276.1:2723567-2728803 GCF_000151885.1 Dipodomys ordii | reverse complement strand
CAAGTGGTAGAGCGCTAGCCTTGAGCTGAAGAGCTGAGGGACAGCGCCCAGGCCCAGAGTTCAGGCCCCACTACCGGACCCAAAAAAAAAAAAAAGGGAGTGTAAACTATGGTGTTGAAAATAAATAGTTGTAGGTGTTATTTCTGGAAGTAAACCCGTCTATCATTTCTTAGAATATTCACAAGATCAAATTTCAATCCCTTCCCTCCTTAAAGTTAGACATAATCGTGTGACTTACATGAGCCAACAGAGATTTAGGGAGTATGTCATTTTCAGAAGATGTCTTGGATCACTATCACCATTCCAGGATTTGCTCTGGTTCCCTTGGTCATGGATGCATGTTTCCTATCTTTGTTTCTAAGTGACAGACAGCACCAAACCAATACTGCCATTTTACATTAGAATTACAGCATTTATCAGAAATCAACATTTGTTGTTTTAAATCAAGATTGCTGGGGGCAGAAGGTGCTGTTTATCATATAGCAAAATCCTGATTTATCTTAACTGATACTACCTCTATGAAAAGAAACTTCCAATAAGAAAACAAAAGGTTTGCTGCCTGTGGCGGCCCAGCTACTTATGAAGGATAGAAGTAAGAAGACTATGGTCAGAGGCCAGACCCAGACAAAAAGAAGCTCTATCTGTAATAATAATAATATTAATAATAGCAATAAAAAGTTAAAAGGGAATGTGGCTTAAGTGGTACAGCATCTGCCAAACAAACACAATGCCCTGAGTTCAAATACTAGTACTGCTTACACACACACACACACACACACACACACACACACACGTTTTGCTCTCTAAGGAAATTTTATTGCAAAGAGCCAAGTAGAATTGTGGCAGTGACTGTGGTCTTATGACTAGAATATTTCTTCAAGCCAAATGAACTAGTGATATTTGAAGTTAGCCAGACATATAGGACCTCCAGCCAAGCATTTTGCCTAGTTCATAAGTTCCACAAAGCCTCTGTCTGCAACCTAATATGCACAAGTAATCAGGAGAATTCAGAAATGGCATGAGCCTTACCCTGGAGGACTTCATCACTTAAGGATGGGGAATTCCCAAACACAAGTGCTTTCATGTTCATTTATCTTCTGGATATATAATTTCAATAATTTCTTAATATACTAACAAAATTATCATCCTATCTCCTTCATTAAGACAGGTTTTAGAATTTTGGCTCCTTTTTGACCTTTGTGTCCTATCAAACTTTTAAGCCCTAGGCCTTTAAATTTATAAGTCTGGGGCTAGACATGGTGGATAGTACCTGTAATCCAAGCTATAAGGAAAGTGGAAATAAGAGGATGAAGGTCCATGGCTAGACTCAGGCTAAAATGCAAGACCCAATCACAGAAAGCAAAAGAGGCTGGAAAGATGGCTCAAGTGACAGAGCACCTGCTGGTAGTGCCCTGAGTTCAAACCCAAGTATCACTGAAAAAGTATATAAATAAAATAAATGTCTTCCTTTTTCAGTTGTTCAGTTCTGCACAGGTTACTAGAGGTCAAACTACTATTGCAATGCAAGACCATCAATTTGTCCTCCAATGCAGCAGTGTGATATTAGAGATGGTAGCCATTCCACCATCCTGGTTCTCCTAACTTTGCACAAATCCCCTGACCACCATGAGGGAAGGATAAACTTCTGTGGCAGTGAGTAAACCATTTGCTTGGTTGTTTTTAACTACAAATTAACCTATCCCAGCCAGGCCTTTTCTGTAGCAGATGGTATCCATGCTTCTCACATTGCCTCCTTTTTCTTATTAATAATTTTTTATTGTGAAAATACGGTACAGAGGGGTTACAATTATATGAGCAAGGTAACGAGTACATTTCTTATCAAGCATTGTTGCCTCCTCCTTTGTTTTTCCCTTACCATCCCTGCCCTCCCATCTCTATGACTATACACCCATCACCCCCAGCCAAAGTTGTAAAGTTCTGTTTTTCAACATTGCATCTTGTACATTTCATTGTTGCAATGGGTCCACCTGTATCCCTATGTAAACAATTTGTTTTTTCCCATCCTCTTCCCAAATTATACCAACATCAAATCCAGTGGAAACAGGGGTTATACTGTGGGAGAAAGACATACAAAGCAACAAAAAATACCTTATAAATATGTTAGAAACAATAACATTGCCTCCTTTTTAACACTGGTTTGCACTTGGCTCAACTGCCACTTCTAGCACCAGCAGGTCTTTGTGGAAAGTGTCCTCTCATTGCTGAGACTCACTTTGCCACCTGTTCGACAAGCTGGAAGGTTCTGGAATTAATGCCTCCAGGAGAAACTCCTAGGCAATATCTGAGGAGTGTTGGTTTATAAATTCTGTAGCTCTTTTGCCCCTGGGTGGGATAACTGGAAAGTAGAATCACTTCATAGGATTCCAGAGCTTTCTCAATGGGATTATGTTCCAGTTGCTATCTGGAACTGGAAGCTGGCTTGAACAATCATCTTCTTTTTTTTGTTTTACTCCCTCATGTTCCTTTCTTTTCCTTCTAATTAACTACTCAACCTTAAGTGTTGTCTCACAACCTGCATCTTTGGTGAACCATACTAAGACAAATTCAAACCACAGAAGTTGGGGGAAACATTCAGGTGGAGAACACAGCTTGACAACAGGTCTAGAGGTAAACAAACAGTGAGACTGAAGAATGGGAAGGAAAGAAGCTGTCCACATGAAGAATAATGAAGGATAAAGTAAAATGTTCAAACATTTATTGACATGGAGTCTGGGCTTATTATGACATTGAGACTTGCTTTTATTATCACATATTCTCTCCCCCAATGTAGTTCAAAAAATAAAAAGGTCATAGATCCCATAAATACAGAAAGGCAAAAAGAAATGGTAGTCAATTTTGTCTAATGCCTTAAGTAACATCAAACTGTGGAAGGATTGGATTATAGCATCTCTGTAAGTCTCACAACCTGTACAATCTCATCTTTCTGTTATTTATTAATATTTTATACTCAAAACATAAACTCTGTGAAAAAATAGTAGTACATACCCATAATCCTGGAACTCAAGAGCCTGAATAAGGAAGATTAAGAATTCAAGACCAGCCTGAGATAAGTTGTTGTCTCAAAAGGGAAAAAGACTAGCATACTGTCCCATGCAAAAAGAAAAAGAAGGAAGTTAGAAAAAAGGGAGGGAAAGAGAAGAGAAAAGGGAGGGAGGGAAAGAGAAAGAGGGAGGGAGGAAAAAGGGAAGGAGGACTGGAGGGAAGGAAGTCAAAGGAACAAAGGAAAGGAAAAGAAAAGAAACAAAAGCATTCTGACTTTAGAACTTAAGACACTGTTGTTATCTACCCATTAGTATTAGCAAACCAAGGAAAAAGGAAGAAACCAAGGAGAGACCCTTTAATTCAATGTATAAAAACTGAAGTTTAAACAGAGTGCTAGTGGCTCACGCCTGTAATCCTAGCTACTTAGGAGGATGAGATGTGGAGAATTGCCATTTGAAGCCAGGCCAGGCAAGAGTCTTTTATGTCCAATTAGCCACCAAAAAGCCAGAAGTGGAGCTGTGCCTCAAGTGGCAAAGCACTAGCCTTGAGCAAAAAAAACTCTCAGGAACAATAGCCAGGCCCTCAATTCAAGCTCCAAAACACATACACACACACACACACACACACAATTGAAGTTCACATAGGATGGCATTCATAAGAATATCATATACAACTTTAGGGACACAAGATTCTTGATTCTGTATGATCTTCACCAAGTCCTTTTTCATCTTTCACATCTCTAAAATAATGAAGTAGGGCTAGAAGAACATCTCAATTTTTTTTTCTCCTTAAAAATTCTCAGCTTTGCCAGGTGCCAATGGCTCATGCCTATAATTCTAGCTACTAGGATGATGAGATCAGAAGATCACAGTTCAAAGCCAGCCTGGCTAGGAAAATCCCTGAGTGAGACTCTTACTCCAATTAATCACTTTAAAAAAAGGAAGGGAGGGAGCGAGGAAAGAAGGAAGGAAGGGAGGAAGGAAGGAAGGAAGGAAGGAAGGAAGGAAGGAAGGAAGGAAGGAAGGAAGGAAGGAAGGAAGGAAGGAAGGAGGAAAGAAAAGTCGGAGGAGTATTGATATGAGTTCTGCTTTGAAGGCCTTGTAGAATTCTGCTGTAAATTCATCCGGTCCTGGACTTTTCTTAGATGGGAGGCCTCTTATTGCCATTTCTATTTCAATGTTTGATATGAGTCTGTTAAATTGATTTAAATTATCTTGGTTTAGTTTCGGCATGTCAATATTTGCTGGGAAATCGTCCATTTCTTCAAGATTCTCAAACTTATTAGCATAAATATTTGAGAAGTATTCCCTTATAATGTTCTGAATCTTGGTTGTTTCTGTGGTGATGTTTCCATTCTCATCTCTGGCTTTGTTTATTTTGGTGTGTTCTCTTCTTTTTCTGACAAGATTTGCTAAGGGTCTGTCAATTTTGTTAATTTTTTTGAAGAACCAACTCTTCATTTTGTTGATTCTTTCTATGTTTTTTTGGATTCTAATTCATTCAATTCTGTTTTAATTTTAATTATTTGTTTCCATCTACTGGATTGGGGTTTAGCTTGCTGTTCTTTTTGGAGGTTCAGATGCCTCATTAAATTGTTGGTTTCAGATCTCTCCAATTTGTTGATGTAGGAACTCAGAGCAATAAACTGCCTCTGAGTACTGCCTTTGCTGTGTCCCAGAGGAGCTGGTAATTTGTGTGTTCATTTTTTTGAATAGCATGAACATTTGAATTTACTTTCTAATCTCTTCCATGACCCACTGGTAGTTCAACAGTGTGTTGTTCAGCCTCCGTGTGTTATGGGACTTTCTTTGGTGTTGAGATCTAATTTTATTCCTTTGTGATCTGAGAGAATGCAGGCCCCAGAAACACAACAAATCAAAGAAAGGTTGGACAAATGGGATTGCATGAAGCTGCAGAGCTTCTGCATGGTAAAGGACATAGCTAGCAAGATCAATAGAAGGCCCACAGATTGGGAGAAGATCTTCACTAGCCATATAATGGAGAAGGGTCTCATATCTAAAATATACCTGAAACTCAAAAAATTAAATCCTCCAACAACAAATCCTCAAAGAAACAACTGCCCAATAAGTAAGTGGGCTAAAGACTTAAAGAGAAACTTCTCTGAAGAGGAAGCAAGAATGGCCAATAGACACATGAAGAAATGCTCAACCTCTCTAGCCACAAAAGAAATGCAAATCAAAACAACATTGAGATTCCACCTCACCCCAGTTAG
>NW_012267276.1:2722897-2723517 GCF_000151885.1 Dipodomys ordii | reverse complement strand
AAGTGGCGCTGTGGCTCAAGTGGTAGAGTGCTAGCCTTGAGCTGAAGAGCTGAGGGACAGCGTCCAGGCCCAGAGTTCAGGCCCCACGACTGGACTCAAAAAAATTTTTTAAAAAGACTAAAGAGAAAGAAAAAAACCACTTTTGTCCTTATCTTGCATGGTTTTTTCTCTCTTGCTATTGTTTCTAATGTATTTATAAGGTACCTTGTGATTTTTTGTTGCTTTGTATGTCCCTCCCCCACTGTATAACCCCTCTTTTCACTGTATTTGATGTTGGTATAATTTGGGGAGGGAAAGAGAAAAAACAAATTGTTTAAATAGGGATACAATGAGATATACAAGATGTTATGTCGAAAAATGAACTGAAGGTAGGGGAAAAACAAAGGGGGAGACAACAATACTTGATAACAAGTGTACTCATTATCTTACCTTGCTCATGTAACTGAATCCCTTTGTACAGTATTTTAACAATAAAAAAAACCTTATTTAAAAATAAAAGACTTAAAGAGAAACTTCTCTGAAGAAGAAATAAGAATGGCCAATAGACACATGAAGAAATGCTCAACCTCTCTAACCATAAAAGAAATGCAAATCAAAACAACACTGAGATACCACCTCAC
>NW_012267276.1:2695951-2719714 GCF_000151885.1 Dipodomys ordii | reverse complement strand
AAGGAAGGAAGGAAGGAAGGAAGGAAGGAAGGAAGGAAGGAAGGAAGGAAGGAAGGAAGGAAGGAAAAAAGAAAGAGAGAGGGAGGAAGGAAGGAAGGAAGGAAGGAATATTCTCCCACAAATAATTCAAAGCCCATTTGTTAACTCCCAAGAGAAGAACATCTGAAGAATGTCATGTCTGGGTTGTGAAAATGATACCTTTCCACCAGGAATGAATGAGGATCCTTTGATCTGAGGAGAAGGTTCAGGCTTTATTGACCTATAGCAGCAGGAACCCAGCAAGCAACAATTCTTGGGATGTGGTTCCAGACTGTGAATCAAAACTCAAAACCACCATGAAATCATGGTGCTTAGGGTTTTACCATCCATCTATATTAATCTAGATTGGAGAAAAGGAGATTTGATAAACCCAGAGAATAAAATCTACTTTTACAGTTTGCAGGCAATTGCAGCAGTAGAAAGAAATTTTCCACTACTGGCAAATCCAAGGGCAAAAAAAATCTTTGTTTTTCTGAGGTTTTTGCAGAATTTGCAAAAAAATAATAACTTTAAATCAACCCTCCTGATCTACCACAGACTCTGGGTAATTATTCCCAATAGGTCACTTTAGTGAGTCAGTTTCTATTTTTTTTCTTCAAAAGTAGTTTCTTGTTGACATTTTTATGCAGTCTTTCTGTTTGCTAAAATAACAGAAATCTCTTGTTACCAAAAACACCAACAACTGTCGGGGATTTTGTTTTTCCAGGCCTATGGTTGGCCAGCCTCCCTGACATAGAAGCTAGTACAGAAATCTGAGCTATTAGTTTCGTGCAGACCCTTCTTAACTGATAGATCAAACTGAAATCAATGCAGCACGTTGCTTTGTGTAATTGACAAATATCTATGCTGCATACCTGAGATAATTTGTGATTTCTTGGAAGATTTCATTTATTTTTTTTATTGTGACCTTAAAGAATCCAGTGTATTCCCCAATAAACAAAAAATCAACTAAGGATTAGACAAATACAGAAAGCAACGTTTTTTACAACACTAAATCACCAGGAATAATGGGTACTGATTTCTGAGACATGAGATCCAAAGGAGAAAGAACCTATGGCTCCTTCACCTTACTGCCTTAGTTGAGTTTCCAGGCCACCGACTGCAGAAGAGGACCAGAGTGACTTGTGGAGGGCTCACTGAAGTGAAAGGATGGAGCTGAGGGATGAAAGCAGGTGGAGCTCTCAGCACACAGTTCCATAGGGAAAAGAGCTGCACATTGAAGGACTCCCAAGTTTCTGCACAATGGTTCTTCAAATCATGTGAGCAAACTGTCCCCACCCCACAGGATGAGAGGCAACAGTGTCGAGGGAACAATCAAGCATAGAATGGCACCTATAGACTGTGAAGCCTCTGGATGTGCAATTAATTCACTGGGGCATGGTACTCAAAAGGGTCTGGCCTCCATACTGGAGAAAAATTAGCTTATGACCCACATGGCTCTGGTTTACCTAGCAAATCCTATATGCAAGACCTGAATACATCAAACTGTCCTCAAGTAACTTAACTGTGTTCCAGAACAAAACTCAACAATATTTATAGGAACACAAAACTAGTTACCATCCTACAAAGTAAATTTACAATATCTGGCATCCAATCAAAACTCTCCAGATATACAAGGAAACAGGAAAATATGATCCATAATGAGAAGATAAATCAATCAATTGGATCTGATTAAGAACTAACCACAGATGTTACAGCTAGCAGAGAAGGATATTAAAATGGTTATTATAATTGGGTTCCATATGTTCAAGAAGTTAGGCAAAACCAAAAAAGGTATAAAAAGGTTCAGTTTAAAACTTATTAAAACGACATGTGAAATAGAAGACACACTTTGTGGAGTGATTGATTAGACACTGCAGAAGGAAAGATCAGTGAATCTGAAGGCATGGTATTGGGGACCCCCAAAATGGAGCATAGAGGAGTCGCTGGAGTGATAATAGAAGGAAATATCTGAAGAAATTATGGATGAAATGTTTCAAAAATTTCCCCCCAAAACCATACTTAGCTGAACAACCCCTAAGCAAAACAAGCACCTATCAAGGTACACATTAATCAATTGACAAAAATCAGCAGTAAATAAAAAACTTAAAAGCAGTAGGAAAGAATGATATAGTATGCATAGAAAAACAAATATAAAGATAACAGAAGAGTTCTGTTGCAAACAATGCAAAGGACAAAAAAATGATAGGGCAATATCTTTAAAATAATAATAAAAAAATAAACTTGTCATTCTAGAATTCTATTCCCAGTGAAAAGGTCTTTCAAAAATGAAAATAGGGGCTGGGAATGTTGCTTAGCGGTAGAGTGCTTAGCATGCACCAAGCCCTGGGTTCGATTCCTTAGCACCACGTAAACAGAAAAAGCAGGAAGTGGCGCTGTGGTTCAAGTGGTAGGAGCGCTAGCTTTGAGCAAAATGAAGTTCAGGGACAGTGCTCAGGTCCTGAGTTCAAGCTCCAAGACTGGAAAAAAAAAAATTAAAAAGCTCTGTAGGCTCTTGCTTGAGGCCAAGGCAACCCTACCCCACCCCCACCCCATCCCCCCTTCCTGCCCCCCAAAAAGAAAAGTAAAAACATCGGTAAAACCCCATTTCAACAAACCAACCAGGCATTGTGTTCCTGTGATTCAAACTGCATGGGCAACATGGGTAAATATTAGGCAACACAAATATCCCTCAAGGAATTCAATTAATATTTACAAATTTCCCACAAAGAAATGCTGGGATCCACAGTGCTTCACTTGATAATGCTACCAAACATTTCATTATTTCTCCCAAAGAAATAATATCAAATCTGCACAGATACTTCCAGATCATTGAAAAGGGGAGAAAATTTTCCAACACTGAAGCCAAAATTACCTTAATACAAATATAGATAAATAAAAAATAGAATGGTCCTAAAAGATAGACCTGCACCCACCTAACAGGAGCCTGTTCGATGAATAAGGTAGAGGAAGTACAGGGAAAGAATGTCAGAAAGCAGATAATATCATAGATAATTGCCATGCTGAAGATGGAAGGTGATACTCAACAAAATCTGTTGAATAACAGCAGCATAAAAGGAAGGAACAAAGAGAGAGCAGCTGAGCTCATGCCTATAATCCTAGCTACTCAGGAGATCTGAGATCTGAGCACGGTTCAAAGCCAGCCCAGGCAAGAAAGACTCATCTCCAATTAACCACCAGAAAAAATGGAAGTGGTGCTGTGGCTCAAGTGGTAGAGCGATAGCCTTGAACTGAAGAGCAGAGGAACAGCGCCCAGGCCCAGAGTTCAAGACCCACAACCAACAAAAAAAAAAAAAGAAGGAAGGAAGGAAGGAAGGTAGGAAGGTCAGACAATAGATGAACCAGTCTGGCCACAGTATGTGGTATGTGATATGCATGTGTGAAATACCACAATGAATCCCTTTTATATTGTTCATATACACTAAAGATAATTAATGACAGGAGCATATAGCAGGCTTTGTTAAGTGTCAGGTACCAGTGGGAGGGTTAGGTCCAAAAGAGAAGAGGACGAGAGTGAACATAGTCACAGTACTTTACACTCATGTACAAAAATAGAACAATAAAATCAGTTGAAATTGTTTTTAAGAAAAAGGCAGGGGGATGAGCGAGAACACAGCAAGAATAATTTGATCAAGGACATTGTATGCATGTGAGAAACATCACAGCAAAAATTCCTGTACCAACAATATAGTCTCATAAAAGTGTTTTTGATGTGGGTGAAGGTATTACTAAAAAAAAAAAAAAAAAAGATAGTGTAGACCAGTAGCTCTCATGTTCATAGATTGGAATGGTGATATACTTTAGAAAATTAGAGTAAACTGAATCCAACACCTTAAAATGACCAAGTATCAAGGTTGATTTCACAATAGAAAACTTATCAATGTTCTTCACTGTAATAAAAGAAACAAACAAAAGAAAGATAAATGACATGAACATCTCAATAACTGCAAAAGAAAGCAGATCATGTATTGCAACATGCATTCTTAATTTTTACAAAACATTCAGAAGACTGAGAATAAGGAAAAGGGAACTTTTTTAAATGATAAAGGGCATCTACAAAAATATAGATAACTTTAAATACAGATTCCACCATGATTGGAACAAAGCAAGTACCTCATACTCATACATCTCTTCAACATCAAGCTAGAATTTTAAATGAGTGCAATAAGACAAGCAAAAGTAATACAAAAGCTTTCAGATTGAAAAGGATAAAATAAAAATATTATTGACAAATAATACAATTATTCACACATAAAATCTACTAGAATCTTAAAAATTTTATAGAAACCATAGTGAATTGAAGCAATATTTCAGGACAAAAGATCATTATGAAAAAGAAAAGCTATTATCTTTCTGTATATTAGCCGTGGACCATCAGAAATTAAAATTTTTAATTACATCAAAAGATGAAATAATTAAGGATAAATTTAACAATAACAAAGGTGTGAAAGATCTATGGGCAGTAGAGAATAAAGAAGATCCATATCAGTGGCAAGATATTCTATATCCATTAGACCCACAATTCAAAAACCTAAAAAAATCCATTCTCTCTGAACCAATTCGTAGATTTAAAACAATCCAATTAAAATTTCAGCAAGCTTTATATAGAAATTAAGGGACTGATTCTAAAATTGATATAAAAATTCAAAGGGTCTAGAATAGCCAAAACTTTGCAAAAGATGAGCAAATTTAGAGAACTTACACTTATTATGAAGCTACAATAATCAAGACAGTTTGGTAGTGGTTTAAAGATAGACCAATATACGAAAGGAACAGAAGAGAGTCCGGAAATAGACCCACACATATACAGACAAATGACTTTGACAGCGTTTCAAAGGCAATTCAGTAGAGAAAGATTAGTCTTTTCAACAAATGGTGCTGGAATAATTGGATATATACATATGCAAGAAAAAAATAAACTTTGATCCATATCTCACACCATAAAATTAACTCCACATGAATCATTGACCTAAATGTAAAACTTTTGAGGAGAAAACTTTTGCAACTTTGATTACGTAAAAATTGCTTAACAATGTTGCCAAAATCACAATCTGTAAAAGAAAACATTGATAAATTGGATAGCATCAAAAATTTTAAGCTTCTGTTTTTTTAAATATACTGTTAACAGAGTGAAAATACAAACTACAGACTGAGAGTAAACATTTGCAAATCATATATTTGATTAAGGATTTGTATCCAAAATGCACATTAAAAAAAAAAAAAACCTCTAGCTGGGTGCGGATGGCTCATGTCTGTAATCCTAGCGATTTGGGAAGCTGAAAATGGGAGAAGCCTGATTTTGGGCAACCCAAGCAAAAAAAGTCAGTTAGAGTCGACCTCCATGAGACATGGCAGCATATGCCTGTATCCTAGCAATGACTGGCAAGTCTAAAATAGGTAGACTGCAATCCAGGACTGCTAGGAAAGAAAGCAAGACCCTACTACAAATATAACTGCAGCAATACACAAGTATGAACCTTTGATACAAGAAATACTATGCATGAATCTCACAGTAATTATGGTAAGATCCCATTAGTGTATGTTTCTCAAAAACATGCTAGTCAGTTATGATGAGGAACACATCAGTGCTTAATGGGGATAGTATGGGTCTGTGAGGACACACAGGAGTAAAAGATAAAACAGGACATGGGGAAATGTCTGAGAGTAATGGAAATTTCCATTGTCTCAATTCTGTTGAAATTCCATAGGAATAAACATGTGTCAAAACTTCTCAAATTGTATGTTTTAAATATTCATTGTTTTGTGTCAGGTATTTCTCAATAAAGCTGATAACTAAATCTAAATCTTGAGAGGTAGAAGGATGATTAGGTGTGAGACAGTGTCTCAAAAAAAAAAAAAGAAAGAAAGAAAAGCAAAAGTTTTAGAAGCAGAGCTTAAGTGGAAAAGCACTTGCCCAGCTTGCATAAGGCCTTGGGTTCAATCTTAAGACAAGGTAATGTCTATGGTAACGCAAATGACATTGGCCTGTAACCCTAGAAAGCTGGAAATTGAAGTAATCCCTTCTTGCTCATAGCTTGGGTAAGCCAAGCTCAGATCTAAGTCTCTGAAGCCTGAATGTTAATTTGAAGGACTCTTTTTAAGAGAAGATATGCAAAATTGGAAATATAATATTGGGCACAAAAGTGATTGTTAGTATAGAATAAGAAACCAAAAAAACTACTTTAAAAGTTAAAAGACTGACAAAAAACCACAAGTAGCAGACATTCATAGAAAAAGTAACAGTTCAGGGGGGACAGGGGGAGGCTGGGAAGGGATGTGAAGGGTAAACAAAGGAGGAGGCTGCAATGCTTGACAAGAAATGTACTCATTATCTTGCCCATGTAATTGTAACCCGTCTGTACAGTATGTTCACAATAAAAAAAAGAAAAAGTAACAGTTCATTAACTATTTAACATCTCTTCTTGCAGTTTTATTGACTGACATACCAATAATTACATATTACTAATATATACAATCTTATGCATTTGGGTTTACATATACACCCATGATACTGTCACCACAATAAAAGTAATGAACATATTTAATACCTCTTAAAGTTGTGTTGTATGTGCATATGTGTGTGTTCTTGCATTTGTGTCTATGTAAATGTATCTATGTGTATATGTGTGTGAGGGTGTGTGTCTGTTTGTGTGTTTGAATTATCTGTATATGTGTGAGTGTGGGTGTGTAAAACACTTAGTATCAAAAGGTAGAGGACTGAGGTGTAGCTCAGTGGCAAAGTGCTTGCCTAGAAGGTGCAACACTCCAGGTTCGACACTCAGTACTGAGAGAGAGAGAGAGAGAGAGAGAGACAGAGACAGAGAGAGAGAGAGAGAGAGAGAAGAAAAAAACAAAAACACAAAACACAAAACCTTGGTGCTGGGAATGTGGCATAGTGGTAGAGGGCCCTAGGTTCAGTTCCTCAGTACCACATAAACAGAAAAAGCCAGAAGTGACACTGTGGCTCAAGTGGTAGAGTGCTAGCCTTGAGAAAAAGAAGCTCAGGGACAAAGACCAAGCCCTGAGCTCAAATGCCAGGACTGGCAAAAAAAAAAAAAAAAAAGTCAGAGTCAGGAGAGTCATGAGTTGTAGGCAAACCCAGGCAAAGGTAGCAAGACTTAACTTTTAAAATATTTTTTTAAAGAGCAAGAACTGATTTGGAAGAAATAGTTGTATTGTCAAAGTTTGTAGAGTTCACAAACTTTATAGACCATGTTAATGGCAATTCGCCTTGTGAAAGTTAAAATGTGTTTGTGACTTTAGCTAAGTATCACTATCCCACAATATTGTGAAATTTATGTAATCACTTAATCTCAAGAAAGATGTTTTTAAAAACAAAACGATCAAGAACTGAAGTGTTGCCCAAGTGGTAGCTCTTGTTTCATTTTTCATCAATGGAAAAGAATGGAAAGAAAAAAGAGGAGAGGAAAGGAGGAGGAAGAGGGGGGAGGTGAAGAGAGAGGAGAGGAGGGTAGGGAGGGGGAGAGAGGAAAAGGGAGACAAAGAAAAGGGAGGTGAGGGCTGGGAAGGTGGCTCAGTGGTAGAGCGCTTGCCTTGCATGCCTGAGGCCCTGGGTTCGATTCCCCAGCACCACATAAGCAAAAAGAAAAAAGCCGGAAGTGGCGCTGTGGCTCAAGTGGTAGAGCGCTAGCCTTGAGCTGAAGAGCTGAGGGACAGCGCCTAGGCCCAGAGTTCAGGCCCCATGACCGGACCAAAAAAAAAGAAAGAAAAGGGAGGTGAGAAAAAGGAAGGTGAGAAGAAATGCAAGAAAAAAACAAAATCCATTTTTAAGCACAGAATACTGCATTGTTAAACCACAGCAGATTTCCTTAAAAACAAAACAAAAAACTTGTGTGTTTCTGTCTTTGTACCTGTTGAACAACTCATGGAATGGAGGCAGAAAGAGAATGGTAGTTCCTAGGTGATGGAAACAGGGAATGGGAAGTTGTTAACATGACACACAACACTTTTTGTACAAACTCTTTCTTGACTCATCATATGCCAACAACTTACTAACATTATCTAGAAGGAAATGTTGAGAAGAGTCAGTCTTTCTTCCATATATGTAATACAGATACATACAATTGTGTTCTAGTAATCATCTTCCTAAAAGAAGCCATCTTTCTGTTGTGCTTCATATTGATGAGAACAGAATCATCTACTGGCTGTTTTATACACTAGCTTCTGTCTCTGCATTCCAATCTGGGCTTCTCCTCACTATACAAATCCTTCTAGGCTAAACCACCTCTCCCTTCATAAAAGCTCTGAGCAAACAAGGTCACATGTCATAATGTTAGATGAATGAACACATTGACAGAATACATACTCCTAAAAGATGGCGCTACACTAAGAGGTACCCACATTTAGAAATGTCTATGCCCCATTTTGATAGCATCCCTCAAAGAAGTTCCCCTTAGCCAGATTCCAAGAATTTCTTTGTTCACTTCAGTGGTACTCAGCCCAAGTGGAAGTAAAATGGAGCAGGGGGAAAAAGACAGGAGTCTTAACCAAGCACAGTTAAAAATGTTTCGTGTTTGAGAAATTCGAAAAGTCATAGAATTATATAGACCCCTTTCTACCTTTCCCCTCATAATCTCAGATGTCTTGGTCCCTAGTACAAGAGGGAAGCTGAGCTTAAATTTCCCTAGTTTCACAACAAGACCAACTTTTGGAATGAGCCATTGTGGCTTCTTCCTTCATCTTCTGATTTCTGTACTGTCTGCTCCTTTATAGCATTTCCCCAGTTCTTCCTGTCCTCATCTACATAAAAGACCTACAGCTGAGCATTATTGGCACACATAGGTCAAGAAACTGAAGATCATGAAGAATTACCACAATCACTGGAGATAATTTTCCCAAGATATATTAATGTTTCCATGTATTGCCTCTGACTGAAAACTCACGTACCCAAGCATATTTTTTAAATTAAACACACATAAACTAAAACTGCTTCTCACACTCCAACCACGGCTTTTCTTATTCCTAGAGAAGTTAGCATTTTAAAAGACATAGAAATATCAAAGAATGGCATTTGCATTTTTTTCTGCCTCACTTAAAACTGACCAAAACCCATAGAACCTATCACTTCTGTTTTAAATGTAACACTTACCTTTAGAACTGATACATTAAATTTTAAAAATGATATTTCTTATAGTTCTGGAAGCTGAGATGCTCAGGATCTAGAGACAGAGCTGGCAAGGGCCTCTGGTGAGTTACTTCATGCCAGGAGACAGCAAATGAGAGCAGGGCCTCATTGACCCTTCTGTACAAACCAGTCCTGCCACCATGAACTCAGTCCATCCATAGTAGTGTTGATCCATTCATAAGGGTGAAGGCTACATAGCATCATCACCTCTGAGAGTCTACCTGTCAACATTATCACATTAATGACTCAATTTCAACATGACTTCAGGAGATGACATTCAAGACAAACTACAGTCTATTTCTATTATTTATTATTTATAGGACTTTAGGCCAGTTTTGAGATGGCTTCCTCTTCTAGGAAATGGTGATATTAATACTAACATCCCAGCATGGTCACAAAGGCGTCACACAAGAATGGATACACAATGAACAATATAGTATATGCACTATCCCACTGATATGCAAGAGTAATGACCGTTATTCTTAGTTTCTCCAATCTTATGAATGTCTGCTATTAAAATGGAAGGCAAGGGAATTCTCTTCATAGAGAGCAAATTAGTATGCTGGCTAATAGAAGAGCAATTTCAGGGGGCAAGTGACACATTACTCATTGTGTGGAAAATCCAGAAAGCTGACTGGCACCTTTCTGTCATTAAGATCAAATACCTGAGAAACTCAATTTCTAGGCAGCAACGATTGACTTTGCCTCATGGTTTCAGAGGTTCAGTCCATGAACATTTGGTTCTGCCGCTTATGTAACAAGACAGAGCATCAGAGCCGGGAACACATGGCAGAACAAAGCTGTTCACTTAATGGTAGATTGGGGGCTGGTCCCACTAATACCCTTCAGGGGCCACGCCCCCCAATTACCTCATTTCCTCCAACTAGGCCCAGCCTGGGGCAGGTTAGTCTGGCAGCTGTACACGCCGCACAAAAACCACTGATGATGCATTGCTATTTATATAAAATGTATGTGCATATTTCTTAAAGAAATTTAACTAGAGTTGTCTTACACAGAAAATCAGCGCCCCCCCTCTCCCTCCCCAGGCAAGGGATTTGGGTGGACAAAAGACATAAAAGAAGAAAGATTACTCAACTATATATGGCAACATCACACTGAACCAGGTAAGTGGTCTAAGGCCAGCCCTCTGCCACCCACACAGCCGTGGGCCCCACGCAACACTGTGGCATCAGCAAAGGTTAATTCTCCATCAAATGCTCTTTTGCATACGCAAAATGGCATTTGAGATCTCTGTCATTGAGGGAGAAACAATAAAAGTGAAAAAGAAAGTTCTCATTGAGAAGCAAACTACCAGATGAGACTAGTGTATCTCTTTTCCCTGATGCATACAATTGGTATGATCGTTTCTAGAAGGCCGTTGGGTGTCTAAGCATTCTCCACTGTAATCAAGTCTGATGCTTTAAAATAAAATTTAAAAAAAAAAACATGTAGCCCCACTGAGGAAGGTGGCAGGTGTGAATCAGCTGTGATCAAGGTAACATCTCATACATTTGTACCACTGGTATAAATGAGTTTCCATCTTTTTTTCCCCCCTCCTCCACTTTTCTTTTCTCTTCCTTCTAATTTGAGTTTATAGGATTTCACTCTAGTGCTTAACAGCCTTTTTGGCCAGGCAACAGTTTCTTCAGTCCAACTTAAATCCCTCATGTGCAGTAATAGCAAGGGAGTTTCTTTTTTATTCTTCTATGTAGAGATCTGCCCACAGCTGTTCAATCTATTCTGTGCTTAAAATTTTTTTCAAGAACTTGAAAATTATTAAGTTTCCTTTGTTTTCCCTTCTTTGGGCCAGAGAGGAAAAAAATCACCACTCATTTTCTGTAACATGTCTTAGTCAAAGACTATTTTATCATCCCTGTTTTTTCAAATTGAACCTCACATTTAACTATAGTCTGACCAGTGGATATGGTATTGCATGGCCCAAACACTGAGTGTTTGCTTGTCACTTGCCTCTTTCAAACACTTAAAAATTACAGAGGAGAACTGTGGGTATGGCTCAAGTGGTAGAGTGCCTGCCTAGCAAATGGGAGGGCCTGAGAAACCCTGATACTGCCAGGAAAATAGAAAGAACAAAAGAAAGAAGGACAGAGAAAAAGAACAAAAGGACAGAGAGGAAGAAAGAAAGAAAGAAGAAAAGAGAGAGAGAGAGAGAAAGAAAGAAAGAGAGAGAGAAAGAAAGACAGAGAGAGGAAGGAAGAAGAGAAGGAAGGAAAAAGAAAAGAGAAAAGCTAAGTACCTTTTTTAATTACTGAAATCTCTAGTTTCTTAATATACAAAATAGAGTTAACTCAAAATAGAGTTAAATCAAAAGGGTCTTTCGTGAACTCACTGACATATTACACACACACACACACACACACACACTTTTTTAGGTACTAACAATTGTTCTATAAATGTTCATAATGATGTGGCAAGCACTGAAAATCTGCTCCTCCCAGTTACTCCTCAATTTCCTTAGTGTTTCAGGCATTCCTTTCTTGACCCATAATTTTTATTTCCAAAGGCCCACCCATTCTTCTCTTCTTCAGGGGATTATCCTAGGGCTGTTGGAGCAGAAGTACCAGAAAGTTCACATGGCCTTGGGGTGGTCCTTAGCAGTAACTGATAATGCAAGAATATGAAAGTCCAAGTTCCTCCTGGCTGCCTTGTGAAAGGCAACTGAACTTAACACATGAAAGTTTTCTTGCAAGGCCTGGGCTAAAGCTTCCTGTCCTGGAACATGTATGAAAAAGCACACCTCTCTTGATTTCTTCCTTTTGCCTTCCCTGCTGCCCCCACAACCTTACTAATTTCTTCTGGGAATCCTTCCTTAATAAATCACATGTGTACAAATCCTCATCTCAGAATCTGCTTCAGGGTAAGTGTTAAGGCAATTACCAATATAATTATTGTTATCACTTCCTCATAGTGCAAGTGGTTCAGATGCCTCTGTTTAAAAGAGATAATGCTGATATTTGCTCACGTGGACAAATGTGCCAGAAAAAAAATCCCACTGGGGCAGTTTCTTTAACTCATGACACCGCAGATAAATTGAAGAGTAGAGTAAATTATTTAATATTTTACTGGAAGTAAAGGAGGTTTTAAGCAGGTGGCGTGGGCATTTATAAAATAATTCCTTACAAATTGCTTTGCCACTCCCTGGTTTGTTTCTGTAGTTCTGTCAGAAAGGAATTTCCTAATGTGTGGGCTCGGTTCTGCCCTGCATTCAGAAAACATGGCCGCCATATGTCTCCTCTCTTTTCCTTTCTTGTAGGGGGAGCTGGGACCTAGACAGGGTCTGGAGAAATTAGAGCAAGGTCTTTAACTTGAATCGCCCTACAAAAGAAGACATATGAACCAAACACCGGAGAGACACACACAAACCCACAGTGAAATTGAGGCAGGAAGGCAAGGAGATGAGGTCTTACAGAAGCAGATTAAGGATATACAAATGAAAAATGTTCCAGAAACAGTATAGTACTTGGGTCATTGCATACATGGGGTAAGAGGCTGCTGTAGAAGACTACCCACAGAAATTAAGGCCAGCTATGATGGGAGTCCCTTCAGTCCTTAGGAGTTAAAATAAGCTTGTTCTTCATTTTCTGTGCTATACTTACCCACTGTGCCAACTTCTAGATTGGTTAGACAGCAGTCATAAATCTACTGTCACTAGTATTGAAAGGGAACTCAAATGACCAATAGATGCTGGTATTGGGGCTTGAACTCAGGGTTTGGATGCTGTCCTTTAGGTTTTATGCTCAAGGCTGGCATTCTACTACTTGAGCCACAGCTCCATTTCCAGCCTTTTGGTGATTAATTAAAGCTAAGTATTTCATAGATTTATTCCACACACGTATTTCATAGACTTACTGGCACCTAGCAGTAATCAATTTTTTTCTTTTAAAAATTTTTTATCATATTTAAGTAGTTGCACAAAGGACTTGCCATTCAACAAAGCAGTTTATGTGTACAGTGCATCTTGATCAATGTCAACTCTTTCAACCTTCTCACCCATCCCTCAGTAATCAATATTTTTTCAATATTCTCTACTCTAAGAGAGAGCACCATGCCTACCCTACGCCACATGCGTAGACAGTTTTCTCTGAAGAAGCTGTATTTCAGTTAGTTGAAACTTCCAAAATAATACAATCCACAGTATCAGGTCAATATTATCACTATTTTTTTAACTGTATACTTGTCTTTCTTGATATTCATAAGGAAAAGTCTGCATTTTCCAGGTTTAAACTTAATCTGATCATCCCTTTTCATTTCTCTTCCCTCTTTACCAATTCTCATTCTAATCACATAGAACTTGAGGACTTCTCAACAAAAAGGATATGCCTTTCTTTTAGCTACAGTTACTTTCTACTGATAGAATAATACACCCACACAACTAGAACTCCATCCATACTTTTGTAATGGATGTTTTAAGTTTTGATTGTTCCCAAGGAATGTGAATTTATTTTTCTCTAGTCCTTGCTCTTGCCAAGGCCACAATATAAGAAATACATTGAAAAAGCGAAGTGTGTACACACAAATATTTTTCATTATGTCTCTTTTCCTAGCTGTCATGGTTTCCACTGAAGACTTTAACCTATGATAATACTACTCAGATAATGTTCTATTTGTTTGTTTGTTTGCTTGGTTATTTATTCGTTTGTCTGGAACATCCTCATCATTTCAGATATGTTAATATATAGAATGTGATAGAATGTGATAAAAAGTATTTAAAACTATCTGAATAGTGGATTCTCTCCCTCCGGCTGACTATCAAATTGCTTACTTCTGATAATATACTTCTGAATCCACAGCATTTGATGAGATGTCTCAGCAGCTGAAGATCTTGAGATCCACAGAAGGAAGTTCCTTTCAAGGTCATTGATGGACTCTGTCTCTTCTTGAACTTTCATCATTATGGGACACATTTGAAGGCTCTGGCTGCTTGAGATACATTTTTTCTCTTATCTTTGAGTACATTATATTCCTGTTGGCCTCTCTTTCTTATTTATTTACTTTCATTTATTTAATTATTAGGAAGGACTTGTACTAGGCAGTAGCCACTCGTTAGATCCATTGGCTAGTTTCTCCTCCTCTCCCTGAATCCCTAGATATGGCCCATAAACCCCTTCTCTAAGTAATCTCATCTAGTCTCATGACTTTAAATATCATCCATCTCCATCTCTAATTTGGTCTTCTCTCTCTACTCCAGATTCATATAGGCAATAATTTACTTGAGAGTGGTATGTGGATATGTAGTACACATATCATTCTTTTTCTTTTCTTTATTGTTCTTTCATTTTGTGCCTGGTACTGGAGCTTGAACTCAAGACTTGGGTGAGTGCTCAAGGCTGGCAATCTACCACTTGAACCATAGCTCCCCTTTTTGCTTTTGTTGATTATTTGGAGATAAGAGTCTCACAAATATTTCTTCCCAGGCTACCTTTGAACCACAGTCCTCAGATCTCAAGTCTCCTGAGTTGCGAGGATAACAGATGTGAGCCACCAGCTTCTAGTTTAACATGTCCAAAATAATCATCTCCACCTCCAATCTTTCTCATCTCCATTAACTATTTCTCCCTTTCCAGTTACTCCAGCCACTGTTTATAGCCATGCCATCCTGAACACACCAATCTTGTCCAATAAAATCCTACTTTCTCTTCCTTCAAAATGTATGCAGAGGGCTGGGAAGGTGGCTCAGTGGTAGAGCGCTTGCCTTGCATGCCTGAGGCCCTGGGTTCGATTCCTCAGTATCACATAAAGAAAAAAAGAAAAAAAAGCCGGAAGTGGTGCTGTGGCTCAAGTGGTAGAGTGCTAACCTTGAGCTGAAGAGCTGAGGGACAGCGCCTATGCCCAGAGTTCAGGCCCCACGACCGGACCACCCAAAATATATGCAGAACTTAATTACTTACCATTACTACTGTTGAACTATCTGAACAATTTCAGTACCCTTAACCAATCTTCCCCCCACCAACCTTAACATCTTTTCCATCTATTCTTGGTCAACATAACATCCAGAAGCTTAATATATGTTAAAGACTTAATTAAACCTGATCATGTCAGTATTCTGTACAAAACTTTCCAATGACTAAAACAACTCAAAGCAAAAATCCAACATGCTTTCTATGACTTACCAAAAAGCATGTGGTCTAATCTTCATTACCTCTGTCATACCATTTCCTGTAACTCTTCCCCCTTATTGACTCCAATCTGGGAATCCTAGCATCTATGCTTTTCCCTACAAAAATTCTAACTATGCTCCAAGCCCTGTGGCCTTTGTATTGCTGTTTCTCTTTTCCTGGATGGCTGATCCACCAGATACCTGCATTGCTAATTCTCTTACTTTCTTCAGGTCTTTAATCAAAACCACATTCTCAAGAAGTCAACCTTAAACTATCATCTCTGAAGCTTCCCCTTTGCCCTTCCTTCACTGTCTTATAATTATCTTAGGTCATTTACTTTATTTATTACCTATCTGTCTCACTCACTAGAATGTGAGACGGCAGGTGAAGGTTTTTCTCTTTTCTGTTTTGTTCATTAGGTCTTAGTGCCTGAAGCATACTGGATGTCCAATAAATATTTGTTGAATGAGTAATAGACAATGGGAATAGAGATTATTTTATCTAATCATGTGATTTGCCCCAAACAAAAAAGCAGGTAAGCAAAGTAAGAGTTGTTTACGTAAATGGATTCAAGAGTAACCACAGGATGACCAAGCCCAATCTTTGCTGAAGAAATGTGAGATAATACATTCTGTAGAACCAGGCCTTTCAGCCTTCACATTACCACTATATTTACCAGTCATTGGGTGCACATGGTTGGGAAGAAATGGGCTTTACTGAAATCATCAGGCATGCTGGACTGCCACGAACTTATGTGGGACTAAATTACCTGCCGAGGCTTTACCAAGTCTTCCTCAGTACTGGAAGCTTAGCAAACTTGCTGTCCAATAGTGATCATTTTTTTCCAAGGCCTGCATCATTGTCTCTCTTTTTTAATGATTATACACATGTTTCCTTGCCTTCATATATTGAAAAGAATTATTATTTTAAAGTTTTTTATTGTAAAAATACTGTACAGAGAGGTTACAGTTACATGAGCAAGGGAATGAGTACATTTCCTATCAAGCATTGTTGCCTCTTCCTTTGTTTTTCACATCCCTTCCCTCCCACCCTCCCACCTCCACAACTATACTCATGCCCCCACACACACACCTAAATTGTAAAGTTCGTTTTTCAACATATTGTCTTGTACATCTCATTATGTGAGGCTTGTTTGAAAGTGAGTTTTTTTTTTTAACCAATTGATGACATGATGGATCCCTGATGTCAGAGATTCAAACTCCTCTGTCTCAGTTCCCTCACCTTCCTTTTCCTTATATTTACAATTCTCCTTGTCAGCTGTTTCCTTCTTCTCTCTCTTTTGTTGTTATTTTTTTAATTTGGAAGTACATAGCAGGAATCTTGTATGGTTCACCTGAGAACAACAGAAAATTAGTCAAGGAAGGAAGGAGTACCTGCAATTTTATGACTCCGTAGAGACTAATTTACACAACTTTTCAGAATTGTGGCAAATCTTCCAGTTTTGTTTGTTTCATCGGTTATTTGTCTGTTTAGTTTTTGTTTCATTGTCTGCCTCTCTGATTCCACCACACCTAAGACCAGGGAGAAAATTCCCTTCCCATATTGTATCACCTACAAGGCAGAGAGCTACCTATAGGCATTCATGTGTTTTTTGTTCATTTGGGGGGGCTGGGAATATTACTATTAGGGTGTGGAAGATTTGTTTCATACAGGGAGTTATGCAGCATCTTTGGGAGATCTGAGACCTAAAAAACAGCAGTCCTATTCAAGGAAGACCATGTTACCAGGGAGCCCAGTGATCAATCAATGTACCACAAAAATTAAAGCATCTCTTAGAACAGCAGTTGAAGCACTGTGGGCAATGAATTCTTAGGGGGTGGCAAAACAGATGAAATCCAGTCATCACATTTTACAACAGATCTGCTGCTTGATAAAGTACAACTGGAGAGCAGACTGTTAGCAATAAGGCCATTTCTAAGAATAAAATGAGTTTGTAAAAGATCTGTTTGAATTATTAACTCCAAAAAGTGGCTGGAGAAGAAAATGGTTGCTGGTTGTACTGGCTTTTCTCCTCACATGTATGATTAGAACAAAGGGAGGCAGGGGAAAGAAGGGAAAGCAAATATCCCTCCGACATAAGGAAGCACATTTTCACGCAGTGTCTCATCCATACATGGAGGGGCCACCTACCAGGTAAAGAAAAACACTGCGGCCATTGTGGATGCAAGCAGATGCCGAAGCAGGGGAAAATGACACTCATTTTTACCAAATATCATCTCTGTCTCTGTCTCTCTCTCTCTTTTCGCTTGCAAAGGCATTCTTTTAATACCAAATGGACATATCTAGCCTATTCTCTGCACCCCATGGATTTCCACTCCCCATTCCCACACACACCACTCTAGATTCAATTTAAAAATACAAGGCATGTTGGAGGTCATAAGGAAACAGCCAAGGTGACCGTTAATATCTTCTTCTTGTTGCCAAGACGCCAATGGAGATAGAATGGTTGTAAAAGACAATACTCTATATGTATAAATGTATTGACTGGAATATGATATGTGCAGGAAAGGTTTGCAATGGTGTACCTCCTTTAAGCAACTAACCCACTGTTTAACAAAATGAATACAAGGAAGCTGAAACATATTGTTGAGAAGGGGGAAGGGGTGGGGGAGGCTCAGACAAATTGAAAGTGGAAGGGTGAGCAAATAGAGTCAGAATATTTAATGTACATATGTAAACATAGAATTATATAACATAAGGGATGATGGGTAAGTTTAGGAGAGATGGGGGAGGAGGATGGAAGTAGTGACATTGATCAAGATGCATTGTCTTCATAAATCAGTGTCCTGAATTGGTACAACGATGTAAAGATAATAAAAAATAGAAATAAAATAAAATTTAAAAATAAAAGCAAACAATTCTAGCACTTTCTGACTTCATATTTCTTACCACCTGCATTATATGAAATGATAAAAATCTTTCATATGAAGCCAAGTGTAGTAACATATGAAAAAGGCACAGCGGTCCATGCTCCCCTTTGATTTTCTAAGCATGTTTCCTCTATAATATGATAAGATAACCACATGTATTCTGATGCCACAAAATAAGACAGTCCACAAAATAAGACAATCCATGGAAAGAAAACAGTTATACTTTTACTATTACAATTATGGAAGATTTGGGGATGTCACTAATGCTTTTTCTCTATAGGAAGTTCTTCTCAGAATCCTTCCAAGTCTTCCTTTTCAAAATGCTTTCTGTGGAAAACCTGAAATCTTCTCTAGACAACACACAACCTAATCTATCCAAACATGGGGCTCCCATTGCCCATAAACTCTGCTAATAAGTAATGTAAATATTTTTGTTTCCTCCATTGTTAAAGATGCAATTCTTTTTTCCATGAAGCAATTGCATGTATGGTGAATTGGATGATATTTATGACCAGTAAGGACTGAGTTATCCTTCTATTTAGAAAAAGATCACAGAAGAGTTTATATCTCAACTGCCTTTAAAGAAATACATTAGTGGCTGGGACCTTGGCTCAGTGGTAGAATGCTTGCCTTGCATGTATGAGGCCCTGAGTCCGATTCCTTAGCACCACATAAGCAGAAAAAGCCATAAGTGGCACTGTGGCTCAAGTGGTAGAGTGCTAGCCTTGAGCTGAAGAGCTCAGGGACAGCACCCAGGCCCAGAGTTCAGGCCCTATGACCGGACCTCCCCCCGCCAAAAAATAAAGAAAGAAAGAAATACATGGTAAAAGATGAAAGACAAAGAGTGGAAGGGCATTATGGGTAAATTGATTCTAGAATAACAAAACTATAGTACTTTGCATTTAGGGGTTGAATTACTGCTACTGTTTGTTATTTTTTATGTAGTTTAAGAAATTTTTCACTTAGCAGGGCAGAAATAGATTTAGAAAGCCAATGTATTCTATGAATTTATATACATGACCCAAAGATGATTAGGTTCATTCCATTTGCCATGTGTTGAGCATTCTTTTAAGCATGCTTTAAATCTGGGCTCACTAATCCCTGTCAAAGTTTAGTAGGCTGAGTATTCCTGTCTTTCTCATTTTACCGATGCAAATTGATACTCAGAAAAACAATTAGGTAAAATACTCTCCAGCACCCATATGGTAGGTAGTCTGTACCCCATCCGCTCTCATTCAAGTGGACATTTCATAAATGTTCAGTGGGTATCTACTGAGTACAAGAGGCTGTGCAGCAGTAAACATTTCCTTTATGTAAGATGTCCACAGATTGAGAAACTAAATGAGACGTGGACAAAATGTCTGCTCCCTAAAGGAGCATATGACAAGCTAGCTATCAGAGATGCTTGGAATGTATGAAGCAATCCCATAATCCCCACAGGTGGTCAAAAGGGATTGGGAAGTGGGAAAAACAGAATTTAAGAGGAACCAGACATGATGGTGAGTATAATTATGTGTGAACCTGTGGATAATTACCCTTCAAACCTTGGGAAAAGATAGTTTACCATGGCAGAAAAGTGAATTGCTGCATAATGTTAGGGTTCAATGTGCAATAGACTCAGGGAGTTTATGATTGTTTCTGGGAAATCCTTAAGGAGTTTTGTGGTTTTTTTTTTTTTTTTTAGCTAGATACTTACCTACCCTCTGACTTAACTATTCCACCCTGAGGTATTTTTCCAAGAGCAATAAAAGCAGATGCTCGTGAGAGAACTTGTATAAAAAATGTCCAGAGTTCTAAAACATGCAATACCTTCTGATCCATCCACAGGAAAATGGTCAACAGTCTATCTTTATTCATCTGATGAGAAGCGTCTTGGCAATAACAAAGGAACAAACTAAAACAAAAGACACAGCAGATGAGTCACAACAACCTGATGCTGAGTGAAAGGTGCCAGGCCCAAAAGATTGCTTGATGTAGGATTCCACTTCTATGAAGTTCTAGCTTTGAAAATCTCGTATTGAAGACTGGACTCAGGACAGTGATGGGCATGGGAGCGACAGAGCAAGGCTTTACTGAGAAGGAGCATGATAGAATCTCCTGGGACTTGGAGATATATATTTGTCAAAACTCACTGAAAGGGAATTAGAGATTTGTACATTCCATCACACACAAAATTTACCCCAAAAGACAAGAGAAGACTATTAAAAAATACTCAATTCTAAAATAAATAAACAAATAAATAAAAATAAAAAATACTCAATTCTAATGAAACATACTCATGATAAAATAGTTAGGAGCAGAGTACTCTTCCCTGTCACTTAATTTAAAATATATGAAAAATAAACTGGTGTGATGGATGAATAGATATGTGATGATAAAATATGTTTATTACAATGTTAACTAGAAAAACCTATCTAGCATATCTATGAATATTCACTGAACTATTATCTCCATTTTTCTTTTTTTTTTTGGTGGGGGGGGGGGTGGTCCAGTCGTGGGGCCTGAACTCTGGGCCTGGGCGCTGTCACTCAGCTCTTCAGCTTGAGGCTAGCGCTCTACCACTTGAGCCACACTAGCCACTTCTGGCTTTTTTCTTTTTGCTTATGTGGTGCTAAGGAATTGAACCCAGGGCCTCATGCATGCAAGGCAAGCACTCTACCACTGAGCCACCTTCCCAGCCTATTATTTCCACTTTTCTATACATCTGAAATTTTTCATAATAGAATCCTGAAATTCTATATTAGCACATGGGTTAGCACATGCATTTTTAAGAGAGGATTAAAGATTTTTTGTGTGTATATTTGCCACTGGGGGCTTAAACTTGGAGCATCTCTCTCTCTCTCTCTCTCTCTCTGTCAATGAGATTAGATGCCTATTTCACATATTATTTTATTTTATTGCTAGACCTGAGGCTTGACCTCTGGGCCTGGGCACTGACCCTGATCTTCTTTTACTCAAGGCTAGCACTCTACCACTTAAGCCATGGTGCCATTTCTGGCTTTTTCTGTTTATATGGTACTGAAGAATCAGACCCAGGGCTTCATGCATGCTAGGCAAGCACTCTACCACTAAGCCACATTCCCAGCCCACTTGGGCCTTGCTCTCTTGCTTAGCTTTTTTGCTCAAGGCTGGAGCTCTAACACTTGAGCCACAACTCTACTTCTAGCTTTGTGCTGGTTAACTGGAGATAAAAGTCTCTCAGATTTTTCTTCCCCAAGTAGCTTTGAACTTCTACCCTCAGATCACAAACTCCTAACTAGCTAGGATTGCAGGTATAAACCACCGGCACTCTACTTAGAGATTTGAATTACTATACAGTAAAAGTAGTGTGTGGCAAAAGGAACTTAGGTTTTTGTTTTTTAAACTAACCACTCATTAAAACACAGAAGAAATATCCAGAAAGGCAACACCTCTGGAAAGCATGTCCAAAGGCCCCATTTGTATGGCACAAGATACAAGTGAGGTTTAGAAATAATTTAACAACTCTAACTCCAAATTGGTTCTTAACTTGAAGAGAATTTTTTTTTAAGTAAAAAAAAAAAGAAGATTTGGGAGGGAAGGGCAAGATTCTCAGGGAAAGAAAGGCACTAGAAAAATTTCTATTGTGTAGAATATTTGGAAAATCCTAAGTTTCATAGACATAACAAACTACTACTAATAGTTCAAGAAATTTATTTCCAATCATTTTTCTTTCTATATTACTTATAGCATCAAATGATAAATATAGTATTTCATAATAGCATAACTGTTTCATGTAAATACATTTTTTTCAAAATTAATTTTAAGGTCGATTTCACATTATTTAAAATGAGTACATTTTCTTATGAAAAAATGGGAACATAGATCGTTTTTATTTTTGTATAAAAATCATGTTGAAGCCAGGCATCAGTGTCTCAAGGCTGTAATCCTAGCTTCTCAGGAGGCTGAGAATTGGGGGCTGGGATTTTAAGCCACTCATAACAGAAAATAAGAGGCTCCATCTCCAATTAGCCAGCAAAATGCTGGCTTAGGTGTTAGATCACAATCTATGAGCAAGAAAGCTGAAGGAGATCATGAGGCACTGTAGTACAAGCCTCAGTCCCAGTACTAAATAAATGTAAAATAAATAAAATGCAATCATGTTGTAGGAAAATATCTTTAATCAAAACAAAACAAACAGAGCTGGGAAGGTGGCTCAGTGGTAGAGCGCTTGCCTTGCATGCGTGAGGCCCTGGGTTCAATTCCTCAGCACCACATAAGCAAAAAGAAAAAAAAAAGCTGGAAATGGCCCTGTTACCTCCTCCTTTGTTTTTCCCCTACCATCCCTTCCCTCCCCACATCCCCATCTCCTCCCTCCCTCCCCCCACAAGTTGTAAAGTTCGTTTTCAACATAGTGTCTTCTACATCTCATTGTAACAATGGGTCAACCTGTATCCCTATTTAAGCATTTTTTTTCCCTTCCCCTCCCCAAATTAGAAAAGTGTATATACAAGATGCAGGACACTGGAATCAAATACAGTGAAAACAGGGATTTTACTGGGGATTATACAGAGGGAAGAACATAAAAAAGAAACAAAAAAAATCACATAGTACATTATAAGTACGTTAAAAAACAATAGCAAGAAAAAAAAAACCACTCGAGTCCCTGTCTTGGGGTTCATTTTGCTTAACATCATCTTATCTGGTTATATGTTCATAGCTTTTGACCATTTGTGCTTGTCCTAGACATATACTAGTTATTGCAAATAAGGGAACTCATGGGACCTATGTTTCTTTGGGCCTGGCTCACTTCACTTAATATAATTTTTTCCAAGTCTTTCCATTTCCTAGCAAATGGGGCAGTGTCTCTTTGTTTCTCACTGTCTCTGTCTCTGTCTCTCTCTTTCACACACACACACACACCTCTTTATAACCCTATTATATTTAGGAAAAACTTCTGGAAATGTATGTTTAGTGGAGTACTTTAGCAGGCCTCTGGATTAAGAAGTCCCATGGCCTCCTGACAAAGAGTCTTCCAACAGTTTAATGATATTAATATAGGCAGAAGCCCTTCCCCTGGTTTGTCAGCATTCCAGCAACTCAGGGGAAGGGCCCTGCCTATACCTGCAGTTTATGCAAACAGATGTGTGCACTGGGTGGGAAGTGGCACCGGAATGGGGACACAAAGCGTGTCTTCTTCTAAATGTCCCTTCCTCCTCAACAGGGCAGGCGCCTGCCCTGGAAGAAACTCTGAGAGAATGAAGGCAGAAACTGCTGTTCTCAGGGTGTGAGGCCTTGTGGGGAGCCCTGGTGGTCTGAGGCTCCTGGTTGCCTCTAGCATATTTCCACCAATATTCATAAAGAGAAGCACAGATATGCTTTTAGATATAGGCAGCCTCTCTGTTATAGAAAGGACTTTTTTCAAATCCATGGCTATAAGAAGATAAGGTCATGTCAAGAGCTACTGACTTGGGCTGGGAAGGCGGCTCAGTGGTAGAGCGCTTGCCTTGCATGCATGTGGCCCTGGGTTCGATTCCCTAGCACCACATAAGCAAAAAGAAAAAAGCCGGAAGTGGTGCTGTGGCTCAAGTGGTAGAGCGCTAGCCTTGAGCTG
>NW_012267276.1:2683257-2684871 GCF_000151885.1 Dipodomys ordii | reverse complement strand
ATTGTTTCTAATGTATTTATAAGGTACCATGTGATTTTTTTGTTGCTTTGTATGTTCCTTCCCCATGGTATAACCCTTGTTTTCACTGTATTTGATATTGGTATAAGTTTGGTAGGGGAAGGGAAAAAAAAATGTTTAAATAGGGATACAGGTTGACCCATTGCAACAATGAGATGTACAAAACACTATGTTGAAAAACAAACTTTACAATTTAAGGGGGAGAGTGTAGTTGTGGAGATGGGAGGGAAGGGATGGTAGGGGAAAAACAAAGGAGGAGGCAACAATGCTTGATAAGAAATGTACTCATTTCCTTGCTCAGGTAACTGTGACCCCTCTGTACAGTATTTTCACAATAAAAAACTTATTTTTTTAAAAACACATTGCAATTGGGATCTTTTCTGCTGCTAATTTGAACATTGCTGGGTAGTTTAAAACTTTCCAATTCTTTCCTACCCATTCACAAAGATGCTGAGGTTCACATCTTATCTTCCCCTTGCTCCCTTCTCCCAGAGTTTTATTGGTACATAACTCTTTCACAACCCAGGAAGTAGGCTTTGAAACAGTTGGATTTTCTGTGCCCCAACCCCCAACCCCCAAACAACTCCAAATAGTAAAAGGAATATGGGCAACTTGGGATCATCTTGAAGGATTTGGTGCCTGGAGTGACAACATGTACTGTTTGTTTAGTGTATTATCACCTGAGAAAAAGATCGTAAGGAAGGTGTTCCTGATGACACATTGCTTCAAAAATAAAAAAGGCATCCAATCTGTTTCAGCACAATTTGATAGTCTGTCAGCATTACCCAAACTTCAGACTCTGGTTGAAAAATGGATCACCTAGAAGCTTTTTTTAAGTATCGTTTACAGTATCTCAAGATTCTAGAGGAATCTGTGATGTTGTAGGAGCTTGCAGTGACAATGGGGATTATTTAATCATGGAAAATTCAAATGCCTACCTTGTTCTTCTGTTATTTGCTGGTATTTTCAGAAATCTTGATTCTGGTGTTTGTTCTTCTAAATCCCATACTTCAGGAATCAAGCCATAATGATTCTTTTTTCTTTATTTCTATTATTTTATTTATTTATTTATTTTGGGGTTTGAACTCAGGGCCTGGGTACCGTCTGTGAGCTTCTTTTGTTCAAGGCTAGCACTCTATCTGGAGCCACAGCACTACTTCCAGCTTTTTCTGATTATGTGGTACTGAGGAATCAAGCCCAGGGCTTCATGCATGCTAGGCAAGCACTCTACTACTAGGCCATATTCCCAGCCCCATTTCTTTATTGTTTTTCAGGGTACCAGGACTATGGACACACCTGCTACATAGGTGTGTTACCACTTTGGCCACATCTCAAGCCCTTTTAGGTTTTGCTTCTTTTTCATTTAGGGTTTCAAACTATTGCCTGGGACCCAGTTTCAGACTGTGATCCTCCTATCCCAGACTCCTCAGAGAGCCACCTCATTCACCTTGCATTTCTTCTTTTCTTTCTCTTTCTTTCTTTTTTTAAATTTTTATTTATTTTTATTGTGAAAATACTGTACAGAGGGGTTACAATTACATGGGCAAGATAATGAGTACATTTCTTATCAAGCATTGTAGCCTCCTCCTTTGTTTC
>NW_012267276.1:2676900-2683207 GCF_000151885.1 Dipodomys ordii | reverse complement strand
GGACCAAAAAAAAAAAAAGAGCTACTGACTCATGTCTGAAAATCCTAGCTCCACAAGAACTTAGATCTGAGGATCATGGTTCAAAGCCAGTCCAGACAGGAAAGTCTGTGAAACTCTCATCTCCAATTAACCAGCAAAAAAATCTGGAATTGGAAGTGTAGGTCAAGTGTTAGAGCACTAGCCTTGAGTGCAAAAGCTACGGCAGCACTCAGGTCCTTAGTTAAAGCCAGAGAGAAAAAAGAAAGAAAGAAGCCAAGCACCAGTGGTTCAGGCCTGTAATCCTAGCTACTCAGGAGGTTGAGATCTGTGGATCGTAGTTCAAAGCCAGCCTGGGCAAGGACAGTCCATGAGACTCTTGTCTCTAATGAACCACCAGAAAACCAGAAGTGGCGCTGTGGCTCAAGTGGTAGAGTGCTCACCTTGAGCTGAAGAGCTCAGAGACAGTGCCCAGGCCCAGAGTTCAAGCCCCATGACCACCAAAAAAAGCAAAAGGAAGCAAGCAAGGAAGGAAGGAAGGAAGGAAAGGGAAGAGAGGGAGGGAGGGAGAGAGGGAGGGAAGGAGGGAGGGTACTTAATTCTCTTCCAGAGCAGGAAAAGATATGAGCTGTAGAGAGCCACTTCTAAGTGGACACTCATTGCAAAAGAAAAAGAACCTGATTAAATTCCAAGTACCCTACAGGCAAAAAGACCTGATACAAGATGAGAAGAGATTTTTATCCCTATCATTCTCTGCGTCAGCATTTGACTTTGGTCTGGCACAGATCAGCTGCAAAGAGTAGATGGTAAATATCCAGGAATTTTACAAACCGGTTTGGTTACTGGAAACTGGCCATGATGGGAGCATTGACAACGTGGAAACCAGATAATGCTACAATTCTGAGCTTCCCCTCCCCCAGCCCCTACACTTGAAGATCTGGTTTGGCAGCTCACCACACCTCACTTCCAAAGCTCCTGTCTGATTTCTCGCTCCCAAATTCAAGACCCACTTTTGCCAACTGCGCTCAGGATGTATATCTGTGTTTGTTTTAAATGCATGAGGTTCAAAGGAAAATGCATCTGAGTCTCACCCATGTACAATCTCACTAGTATGTTTTACACTTTTGTTAGCAATTAATCATCACCAGCACTTTAAACCACATCATCAGAGTTGACATGTAATTCACTAATAAACAAGAAAAAGGAGGAGATGGAGAACTATTCAAGTGACATCAATTTCTTAACACATTATGTGAGCCTTTGTGATAAGCATTTACATACATTTCTACAACATTTCTAAAGAGAAAGTGTTACTTAAGTTCTGCAAAGAGAAAACTGAAGTTCAAAGAGGCTCTGATCCTTGCCAAACTTTCACAGCTAAGAGTTAAAGAGTCATAACTTGAATCCAGGACCCTGGGAATACAAAGCCCATGCTTAATATACTATAATTCTAACCAATCATTTGCTAAATTCTCCCTTTGGATCTTCTTTCATTACTTATATAGAGCTACTATTTACCTATAATGAAATGTCTAAATCTGAAGTATATGCCGAGTATTGACAAAGATACCCACTTGTGCAACTCACGTACCTATCCAGATCTACAACATCTCCACCACCTCCACAGTCTTTCTTCTCTGCTTGTTCTTATCAATTCTCTCTTGTTACAGCCAATGCAATGCCACTATAACAGGATACTATTAAAAATGAGAAGCTTACATAAGCAATCAAAATTTATTTCTCACAATTTGAGGCTGAGAATCCATGGCCAAGGCCCTCACAGTGTCTGGTGAGGATCTGTTTCCCAATTCTTCCATGGTGCTTCTTTGTATGGCGAAAGGGACCTGGATGCTGTGTGAACCTCTTATTGGGATTAAGAAGACTCACCTCAATTAGGACTCTGACCTATAACCTAATTACTTCTCAAAGGCCCAGCCTCCTAAGAGCATCACATTAACTTTTAGATTCCAGCATATACATTTAGAGGATCACAAGCATTCAGACCATAGCACCCTGCTTGGCTTCACTTAGTCAAAGATGAGTTCCATCTACTCTAAAACTTGGTATGAACAGAACCCTAAACTATATTCCCTTTTTTCTTTCCAGTCCTAGGGCTTGAACTCTGGGCCTAGGCACTGTCCCTGAGCTTCTGTTTGCTCAAGGCTAGCACTATGCCACTTGAGCCATAGTGTCACTTCCAGCTTTTTTTCTGTTTATGTGGTACTGAGGAATCAAACCCAGGCTTTCATGCAAGCATTCTACCACTAAGCAACATCCGAGACGACTATAAACTCTTGAGGAAAGGCTTTTCTGTTCAACACCATGAGAATAATCCATACTATTTGTGTATATCAGTAAGTTGTGTCTTCTTATGGCTAAGCTATAAGTCACTGTACAGATGAACCAATATGTGTCTGTTCTTATACGGAAAGACATTTCCATGGTTGACTATTATGAATAAGGACACTATGAGCATTAAGTGATATACATGTGCTTTTATTGACAGATATCTCCTTTTCTTTGGGGGTAAAACCTGAAAAATAAATATTAACACACATAAACAAATGTTTACCTATATGAGAACTGCCAACGGGATCTTATAGTCTTCTATTCTCAATAGCAATGAATGATGATTCTATTTGCTCCATATCCACAACACACATAGTACTCTCAGCTTTTTCTCTGTAGCCATATTAGTGCATGTGTTGTGATAATCATTGCTTTTAACTCAAATTTCCCTGACTTAGTTAGACATCAAAGAAAACAAAGAGTATATCTTAGTAACTTTAGAACCAACACAATTCCTTTAACAAGGCCCAGAAAGCATTAGCTCTAAAATAACAAAAGCAAAAATATATTAGTGGAGTTCATAGACATTAAACCATTAAGGAGATATGTGAACAAGGCACATACTGAAATAAATATATACACACAAAGGACTTGCATCCACACTGCATAAAAATCTCCTACAACTCAATTTTTAACAATGCAAGAGAAAATAATGTGTGAAAGACTTGAACAGGCCTTTCCCAAAGGAATACACACATCAGCCAAAAAGCACTTGACAAAAGCCTCAGAGCACTTCCTCTTTACCTTTTGTAGAAACCACCGTTTTTTTAAATTTCATATTACAGTCTGCACAAGTATAGCTCTCTACCCAAACATCGCACAGCTTAGAAGCAGAATAAACATTTGAGTCATTTCTGCACCCCCAAGGTATATTAGACATGTGGAGACACGAGAGGCTCACAAATATTTTCAAAGGGTTGATCTAATGAATTAACAATGTATATCTTAAGAACTTTCATCAGAGCATTAATATTGTAAACAAATAAAGCAATAGCAATAGAGTAGTAACCAGAATAAAAGAAAAACAGGTAACAAACCTTAGAAGCGCCCTGGAGAGAATATTGCTCAAAAACTGTAAAATGACATTTAAGCTGTTGGTGGGAAATATAAAAGGAACACTGGCTTATAGAATAAAATGACAACACTATGAAACAAAGCTTTCCAAAACTAAGACGTTTACTTGTTTGCATGGGCAAACCATTTCTGTGTGGGTAATTTTGCATCTAGGAAAGCCCAGGGGAAGGCAGCAGACCAAAACAGGAAGTTGTGCTTAAGATCTGGAGCGGAAGTCACCATGACACGCCTTTTGCGAATGTGCATCCTGCTTGCCTAAAAGCTCAGGTTCCTTGTCAGAAATGACACCCAGAAAATGTGGATGACGTCATTAGTGTATCACAGTAGTGTTTCAGATAACAATAACATCATGTTGGAATTCCCAGCACACCAGAATTTTAACTCCTGTAGGATGTCTTCCTGAAATTGAAACACATTCACTCAGGCATTGTGAATGACTTGTGTGAAGCTTGCTCATCTTCAAAATGCATGTTCAGTATTGACAGTAATTCTGTAAGAAAATTGCTAGGACTAGAGGCTGACTTTGAACATCATCATAATTATTTTAAAATAATAATGACTATTTGGTTTCAGACACTGACCTCAAGACCCAATTCTTTTCAGGAAAAAAGATCCCTGAATATGGGGTAATGATACTATTTTTGTCCCCAATTTCAAACTAATTTGCATAAATCATTCAATTTCTATGTCAAAAAGAAAGATTTTTTTTCTATCTTGATAACATATAAAAACAAACGTTGCTTTCAAATGCAGGAATTTTAACTCATTGATGGTTCTTCAGTAGGAAAGAAGGCAATCTTGCCAAAAGTAAGTATTAAGTAAGACTACAGGTGAAGCCGGATACTCACATCTATAATACTAGCCACTCTGGAGGCTGAGATCTGAAGATCACAGTTCAAAGCCAGACCAAGTAGGAAAGTCATGAGCTTCCTATCTCTAATTAACCCTAAAAGACCCAGAAGTGGCCCAGTGGCTCAAAGTGGCAGAGCACTAGCATTGAGAAAAACAAAAATTGAGGGACAACACCCAGGCCCACAACCAAGAAAAAAAAGACTATGGTAACACAGTAGGTGGAGTTTATGTAGATTCTAGAAACAGAAGCAAAACCAAAAGTTATTAAAGAGAACAAGAAGCTTTAAAAGACTTAGAGAACTTGGAAGTACATTCCAGAGGAATCTATAAACACTTGAGAAATGTGTTTAGGTTTATGGGGGTAGGGTAGGATGAGGGCAGAAAGAAGTCAGAAAAAAAATTTACATAGGAGTTTTGTCAAGAAAACCCTGAAGGCTGGATTTTTTTGTCATTAACCTAACACCTATGGCTACTTTGTAAAGCAAAAGAGATGGAGCCATCAACGTATAAATAGATATAATGCATACACACATTCATTCCTAATGTACCTTCAAACAAAACATATAATGCATACCCTCAAAAAAGACATATCTTTCTAAATTTGATCTCCCCAACTTCAGTGCATTCTAAAACTTGAAACATGGTTTTAGGATAAAGGAAAGATTTTTCTTCTCTTTATATCAATGATAAAGTTTGTCAATCTTGTAGGCAGGTTTGGTCTGTGTTGGTCTTGTATTTTAGTGTCACCTCGAGTAGCTAGAACTACAGATATGAGCCACTGGCATCTGGCTGGATCCAACTACTTTTACAGCCATTGCTTTGGGTGTGAAAATTGAGCATAAACATATTTATCTCTATTCAAGCAAAACATATCCAGATAAAAGGTATAATTTCTTTAAAACTCTGACTATACCTGAGATGTTACCTCAAGACCATTATTCTGAGATTGAAGATAAGTACCTACAATGCAGGCATGCACATGTGCACATGCATATAGTACCAGGCCTGAAACCATAGTAAGAAAGAAATACAAGGGAAGAAGAAGGTAGAAAGAATGAAATGGCAAAGTACTCTTAAATAAGTTGGACTGGGTACACATCTGACCTTCAAACCCACGTTGAAGTCTAACTTATCTTTCCAATTTCCCCAGTAAGTAGCTAAAAAGAGAGCAAAGTGCTTGGGGCCAGCATTAAACATAAACAGAAAGTAAATGGTCCAAAGTTCTAGGATGATCTCAGTGTCCAGGCAAATTGACTCTGATTATCCCATTCTTTGTCCTTCACAATTTACGGCAAATGGACTGCGAAGGCGTCTACAGGAGACTCCTCTGTTCTCCACTGTCCTTTCATGGAAATACCAGTTTAGACTATTTAATAAATCGAATGCATTACTCTAAAAAATATGTTTATCATTTTTCACATTCATCTTTTTGTTTTTGATGGTATCAGGGTACCTTACCTCATTTAGCTTGCTTACTCATATTTGGTATTCGACCACTTGAGCCATGCCTCCAGCCCAGCTTTTTGCTGGTTAATTACAATGCCTCATGGACTTTGGGCCTTGGCTGGCTTTGAATCTCAGTCCTGCAGGTCTCAGCCTCCTGAGCACCTAGGATTATAGGCACCTGCCTATAATCAGCACCTGCCTAGATCCATCAGATTTTTAAGTTCTCAAAAAGAACCTACTAATTAAAGGCCTCTCCTAGCTTTCTTCCAGAATCAGTAGGTTTGCTACACTTAGGACCCCAGGTCTCATCAGGTAATTTTTGTATTTTGGTTAACATTGCAATTGGGGAACCTCCATACTACTTTCCAAAGTGGTTGAACAAGTTTACATTCCCACCAACAATATAGTAGGGTTTCCTTCTGTCCACATCCCCTCCAGCATCTGTTGTTATTAGAGTTCTTGATTATAGCCATTCTAACTGGGGTGAGGTGGAATCTCAATGTTGTTTTGATTTGCATTTCTTTTATGTCTAGAGAGGTTGAGCAGTTCTTCATGTGTCTATTGGCCATCCTTCTTTCTTCTTCAGAGAAGTTTCTCTTTAAGTGTTTAG
>NW_012267276.1:2647996-2674725 GCF_000151885.1 Dipodomys ordii | reverse complement strand
TTACAATTACATGGGCAAGATAATGAGTACATTTCTTATCAAGCATTGTAGCCTCCTCCTTTGTTTCCCCTTCCCATCCCTTCCCATCCTCCCCCCGCCCCCTCTTTCTTTCTTTCTTTCTTTCTTTCTTTCTTTCTTTCTTTCTTTCTTTCTTTCTTTCTTCCTTCCTTCCTTCCTTCCTTCTCTCTCTTTCTTTTTTATTGTTCAACTGAGGTTGAAATTACTTTTGCTCATGTTTTTCACTGGCACTCTACCACTTGAGCCACACCCCTTACTCCATTTTTTTTTTTAAAACTGTCTATTTAGCAATAAGAGTCTCAGGTTTGGGAAGGTGGCTCAGTGATAGAGGGCTTGCCTCACATGCATGAGGCCCTGGGTTCAATTCCTCAGCACCACATAAACAGAAAAGGCCAGATGTGGCACTGTGGATCAAGTGGTAGAGTGCTAGCCTTGATCTGAAGAGCTCAGGGACAGTGCCCAGACCTAGAGTTCAAGCCCCCTGATTGACCAGAAAAAAAAAAGTCTTGAGGACATTTCTGCCTAAACTAACTTCAATCCTTGATCCTCAGATGTAAGCTTCCTGAGACACTAAGATTTTTGTGAGCCTTCCGCACCCAGAGCATAATGAGTCTTTTAAGATCTAAATATAAGAAACATGCATTGTTATATAGTAACCATACAGCTGCCTGCTTTAAGGGCAAACCAGGGAATAGCCACAATACTAATTTATTTTTACAGACAGGTGGCCTTTATCATAAATGCAATAAAGTAGGTATCAGAGTCCATATTTTACGGATTTAAAAAATAATACTGAACTTTCTATGGCTAAACCTTGACTCTGAAGTCTAGGATTTGACCTTATACCATACTGCTGTAAAGAATTTAAGAGTGCTTTGAAAAGTTTAGTCTCTTCAGACATCATGTGGTGGTAGTGCCAGGATGGTTGGAAACCTTGCAATATTCTTTCTGCTCCATCTAAAAGAAGCAATGCCTTAAAGTGGTCTGAATGAGACAGCTCTCCTGTAAGTCATTGAAGTGAGTGGCATTATAGGGGACCGTAGCACTTCAATACCAGTGTTTTTCAGTTTGAAGAACTCAAGACATAGGCCACTGTCACCAGAAACTGCTGCTATGTATTTCTGATTGTGAGGAGAAAGAGCTTTAACAACAACAACCAAAAAAAAAAAAAATAGCAAACAAAACAACTACTTCAAGACTGACGAAGGCCTACCTCCATTTTTTTCTGCTGTAGTTACAAAAGAGAGTGTTTGCATTCTGAGGGCCCTTCAAAATGAGTTCATTTATCTGTTCCTTGGAAAATACCTATAGTTGAGTTCTTCAAGAAAGGGTTTTGTTTTCTGTGACATCACATGTTAGAGACATCTGTGTTCATTATCTATTTATTGCTGCTGTTCTGAAGTGAAATATTGATTGCCTCCTGAAGCAGAAAACTCAACCTATATGTTCGTACTTTCTGGAACACTGATCCAGTTCATGTGGATTTGACATCTCATGGTGTAAGGGTTATTGTTTTCTGATATACCACTAGGAAAACAATATTATTTTCCAATCTTCCCTGAAATAGAAGCTACACGTCACCATTGAGACATGAGATTGCTTTTGCTAACAAGTGGATGATTTGGGCTGAAATGAGCAATTACAAGTTATCAATAATTGCTTTGTTAAGCAAACAGATTTCAGCTATTTCTCTCCAGTAAAATATTGCTTTCCTGACACCAACCCTTTAGCTGAAAAGAGAAATTAATCTGTTGTTGAGGCAACCAAAGCGATTTTAATTATAGTTGTGGGGTTTGGTCACATCCATAGATTAGGGAAACTATTTTGTTGGTCTCAATGGATTCTTCAATTTTTCAGAATCTCTTTCTCTCTCTCTCTTTCTCTCTTTATCTCACTCTCAAAATTATGCAAGAATCCTCAGATTCAGGCTGATGTAATACACTTCTACTTAGGAATTCAAATTATGTATCCCCTCTGCCATCATTAACAAGCTTTGGAGCAGAGAAAACAACAGCCTCTCTGGGTTGAGAGGGATAAGGTAAGATACCTGTGATCACACACCTTCAGGAGGAAGCAGATGGGGTGTGTTAGGGTGAGAAAGGTAAGGAAATGAACTTGGTGACCATCCAAGCCAACAGGAACTCAAGACCTGCAAGTAGAATGTTGAACAGGGTGACAGAGAAAAACTGGCTTCCACCCACCACTGTTAAGTTTTTATTAAAAAACTAAAGAAAAGCTCTTCTTCAAATCTACTTCTAAGCACTTCTCTCTTTCTTTGCCCTAAGGAAATATGATGTCTTGTTGCATGCAATTCTAAATTGTCTTTTGCTATCACCAATTTATTCTACATGTTTAAAAATAATTCTACTTTGTGGCATTTTTATCCTAGATAGGAATTTGATATTTTCAGCTTTTCCTAGGCTGACAATTCTGAAGAGAATCTATGGTAGGTTTTGCGAATTATATCAGTTTGTATCTGATGATAAATAAGGCCTGGGAAAATTTAGGGGGTTCTCTGTGAATTGTTATTCCTGAGTTAATAAGATGGTCAATCTGACCAATTAAAACACATTTGTGAGCTTTTGAAGGTGTGAAAGTCCTTAAAAGATTCCTGATAAGCCAGCACCTATGGCTCACATCTGTAATCCTAGCTACTCAGGAAACTTAGATCTGAGGATCACAGTTCAAAGCCAGCCCAGACAGCAAAGTCTGAGAGACTCTTATTGCCAATAAACTACTCAGAAAAAGCCAGAAGTGGCACTGTGGCTCAAGTGGTAGAGAGCACAGGCCCTAAGTTCAAGCCCCAGAACCGACAAATGTATTTCTAATAAGAATAATGAAAACATGTATGTACAGCGGGTACGTATACAAGTTCACGTATCAAGTCAAGTTTCATGTAGAAGTCAAACTGAGAGGTAAAGTTTAAATTAACATCAATGTCTCTGAAATCTAAGCATTGTTTTCAGTTTGAAGCTTAAAGAAGAGCTTGAGTAGTTCACAGCCTATCTAAAATGCTTTGCTCATAAATAATCAATGATAAGAAGACAGCTTCTATACCTTTCATTCAAAAGGAAATTTATGTTCCTTTCAAATTGTTAAATCATTTCAGACCATAAAAAAACAATGCTCCTGAGGTATTATTCTTGACCAGAGGTTCAAGCAACTTGCCGGAATTACAGTCCATATAAGGCAGGGTTACACAACCTCAACACATTCCATAGCAGATCATTCACTGTTGTAAGAGACTGTCCTATGAGTTGTAGAATATTTAGCACCATTCTCCATCTGTATCTACTTGATGTTAGTCACAACTCTCGATGCCAGTTGTGAACATCAAAAGTGTCTCTAGTCACTGGCAAATACCCCTTGGGGAAGATAGGAACAAAATGCCTACAGTTGTGAATCACTGGAATAAGTGCTTGTATGGTTGGAGAATACAGAGATGGGGGAAAGACAGAATTCCTTACTAAAGAAATTTCAACTGAAGAATATTTTTTTCTTTCTACCACTCGAGCCAAAGCTCCACTTCCAGCTTTTTGCTGGTAAATTGGAAATGAAAGTCTCATAGAATTTCCTGCCCAGGCTTTCTTCAAACCATATCCTTAGAGTTCAGCTTCCTGCACAGTAAGGATTACAGATGTGAGCCAATGGCACCTGGCTAATCATTTCAATTTTAAGATGCTATTGAAAATTGACAGATCAGACCACAGTATGACCTCCTGTATTAGAAGGTGAAGTCTATTTCTGTTCCCCTACAGTCTGTCTTTGCCTGGTGACAGAAATTTTTGACAAAATATTTGCAAAAATGACATTGTGGTCACCGAAGCTAACCTTTAAAAAGTCTTAATGCTACCAACTCATTGTCTTGAGGTGCTTTCCTAAGGACCAACGTGTAAGGAAGTCACTGTAACCTCCTGTAAGATGAGAAGGAATATGATAATAAAGCAAAGAGCCTGAAGCAACAGCAGCACCAACAGACAGGTGTGAATGAGGCCCTCTGAAACAATGCAGGCAGCTGGTCCCTCAGCTAAATCAGTCTCATGAGTGAATCTGCGTGAAACTGGCAAAAGGAATAATCCCTCCAAGTAAAAGAACCAACAGTTGTGGTCCTGGGGCTTGAATTCAGGGCTTGGCTTTGGGTTGTTTTGGGTTTTGTTTTGTTTTGTTTTTGCACAAGGCTTGTGCACTACCACTTGAGCCACAGCTCTATTTCTGGATTATGTTTTTTGTGGAGATAAGTGTCTCATGGACTTCCTTCCCCAGGCTGGCTTGAAATTGCAACCCTCAGATGTCAACCACATGAGTAGCTAGGATTATAGGCGTGAGCTACTGGAGCCTGGCTTTGGGGTGTTTGTTTGTTTTCTAAATGCAACAAGAACCAATAAACTGATGGTTCCATGTTTGGGGCCCAAAGTATGTGGCTATCATGAGATTCCTATATGAAATGTATGGATTAAATCCAAGGAGTTGAATGTCTTATGGTCAGAATCAGGGACATAGATCCTCGTCTCCTTAAAGTTTCACCCAGAATCTTAAGAGCTTATTGCCAATAAGATATTAACCTTCAGAAACTCATTCAATTCAATTAGGAAAAAAAGCATATCTATCAAATATCAAAAAAAAATGTATGAAGTACATTGAGAAGGGGTTTGGAGCCTGTTATCCAAGTTCCATAGGAGGCTGAGATGAGAAGGATCATGGCTCCCAGCCAGCTCAGGTAGATAAGTCTATGAGACTGTTTTCATGGAGGGAAACAGGAGGTGGGAATCCCAACAATAACTGAAAACCTATAAAGAGTATATAGATTTCTATAGAATGCTGTCCAGTGACCTGACCTCCCAGTGATCTAAGATTTCCTTAACAACAAATAGAAAGCGTACCTGCTACATGCTTAGCATGGCAACACATCCATTTACAATTTCTGCTCCGATAGAGGGAGTGAACTCCGAAGAGGAAGGCCTGGAGAGAGACTGTCCTGCGTTACCAGGTGGGCTGACAGAATCACGAAGGTGATGATAGAAGCAGAGAATGGCATGGAGCACTTTGAAAAGGAAGCCAGGGAACACAAGGGACTACCCATTAGAAAAGGCCAGAAAACCAATCTTCTAAAGGAACCGACCCTGCTGGCACCTTGGTTTTTGTCCAGTAAAACTGGTTGAAGAATTCTGACTCCTAGGATTTATAAAAGAATGTTACTCAGCAAAGTGCCTTGTCTCTTCCACAACTCTTTTGTTTGGACTTTTCACCCATTTTTCTTCCTTTCTTTCTTTCTTTCTTTCTTTCTTTCTTTCTTTCTTTCTTTCTTTCTTTCTTTTTCTTTTTTGTCAGTCACAAGGCTTGAACTCTGGGCCTAGGTGCTGTCGCTGAACGCTTCAGCTCAAGGAAATCATTCTACCTCTTGAGCCATAGCAGGTAGTTAGTTAGAGATAAGAGTCTCACAAATGTTCCTGCCTGGGCTGGCTTTGAACCTCGATGCTCAGATCTCAGTCTCCTGAATATCTAGGATTACAGGTGTGAGTCACCGCCCCCCCCGACTTCACTCACTTTTCTAACGTTTGTTTAAGGTCTTTCTGATAGGGATTCTAAATATCATAGACGTTCATGATAGCTTTGCTCTGAAAGCTACTGTTCAGGAAGAAGCGATGCTGAGGATAAGCTTTCTCTCTGGAATTCTATATGATTATATTCTGTGTAGAGAATCTGATGCTATGTTGATCTCCTAGCATCAATGATCCTGGAAACTGTCTTTTTGTTAGCCCACTCATTATGCTTCTAGTCATGGACAAGAGAAATCATTCCTGCCCTTACAAGGGATTGAGAAGCCAGGTTTAAGATACTATCTAAAAGAGAACAAAATCTCATTGGCAAACTGAAGGACAGTAATCAGAAGCATTTTTAAAATCAAAAGTCGAACAAAAGTAACACTAGACATTTTGGTGAGATGAAAAAGTATGGCATTTGAAGGAAAATGTATCTCAGAAATAATTTAAACAGGTTTCCATGCCTGTCATAAATATCAAAATACCAATAGTAAATTCTGTAGGCAAAAGTAACCTTGAGAAAGATGTTGAAACATATCAAGGAGATATAGATGTGATGCTTGACAAAAATTGAGCTGCGCACTGGTGTCTCATACCTGTAATCCTAGCAATTCAAGAGGCTAAGATCTGTGGATCAAGGTTCAAAGCCATCCCAGGCAGGAAAGTCCCTGATACTCTGCTCTCTAATTAGCTACTAAAAAGTCTGAAGTGCAGCTTTAGCTCAAGTGGGCAAGTACCAGTCTTGAGCTGAAATTATAAAAATGATGCTTCAAGACTACAATTCTAAATTGTAGTTGTTTTCACTTTTACTTTTTAAGCTCCATAGATCAAACACAAGCTACCCATTGTCACTCTACTCCCTTAATATTTAAATCTGGACCAAAACAGAAGCATGAGCTTCATTAATGACTCCTCATCGTTAGAGTGCCCCCAAAATCTCTGGGCATCATACTCAAGGATCCTGATTTCATAGATTTTCAGCAGAACCAGTATCTTTGTACTTTTTAAAAAAATATTCTAGATGCCAAGTATCAATGGCTCACACATGTAATCCTAACTATTCAGGAAGCTGAGATCCAAGGTTCACAGTTTGTAGCCAGCCGAGGCAGAAAAATCCCCAAGACTTTCTAATTAACCAGCAAGATTCTGGAAGTGAAGGTGTGGCTCAAGTGGCAAAGTGAAGAGGTGGTAAAGTGCCAGCCTTGCACAGAAAAAAAGCTAAGCAATATTGAGTGGCTCTGAGTTCAAGCACCAATGCCACACAAAAAAAGAAAAGAAAAAGGTTCTGGATAATTCTGACCTAGTTAACCCAAGATCACACAATGGGAGACAGTAACCTGGACCCAACTGGGTGAGTTCCCCTCTGATCTTGAGTACACCAAAGGAAAATATGTAAATGTCATTGTAGAAGCATAAATATTTCATGCCACCTTAGTAAAGAAAGGAAATTCAGTCAAATCATTTGCTTTTGTTCCCATGCAAGATGAATGTAAGTTCATGACTGCTATGTGTGAGTGTGTGTGTGTGTGTGTGTGTGTGTGTATGTGTGCGCACATGAGAACATCCTGTACCTATGCCCTTCATGTGGTTGGCAGTTTTCCCTCAAATATGAAGACATGAGACTCTCATATTTCCTGGCAGGTCAAGGAAGGTGACAGCGTCACACAAGTGAAGTTCTCTCTCATCAGAAAGGCAAACGTAACATATAGACACATATATTCCAACCACAGCAGTGTAACGAAGAGGCTGGCCTGGTGTGTAGTGCTTAAGTGTGGCAAAGTTTCAGTGTGATTAGTATGTGTTTTGCCATTACACTGCAACACAAACATACATCCACACAGAGGTAATAAAGTTTTGTTTTTTTTTAGTAGTTTTGTTTATTGCATACATCATTGGGCACATAGCTATATAAGGAGTGATTTTTCAGTTTCTTTTGGTCTTACTAAAAGGGGTCATCAAGTGTAACACTTTGAAATAGGTGTACAAATTCTCTAACCAAACATAAGAACATGAATGTTTGATTTTAATAAAAAAGTATTATTTCCTTACACTGATTTATTGCTTTAAAGTATAGATCCAGGTCTGGTATGGGTATACACATTTGTAATCCTGGCATTTGGGATGTAGAAGCACAAAGCTAGCAGCCTTGGTTACATAATGAGTTTGAGAACAGACCTGAGCTAAGTTCAAATGGCTCTTACCTATAATCCTATTCAGGAGGCTGAGATCTGAAGATTGATGTTAAAAGTCCGGGGCTGGGAAGGTGGCTCAGTGGTAGAGTGCTTGCCTTGCATGCATGAGGCCCTGGGTTCAATTCCTCAGCACCACATAAACAAAAACAAAAAAGCCGGAAGTGGCCCTGTGGCTCAAGTGGTAGAGCACTGGCCTTGAGCTGAAGAGCTGAGGGACAGCACCCAGGCCCAGAGTTCGGGCCCCATGACTGGACGTAAATAAATAAATAAATAAAATAAAAGCCCGCCCAGCCAGACAGATCTGTGAGACTCTTACCTCCAATTAAACAACAAAAAGCCAGAAGTAGATGTGTTAGATGTGTGGCTCTAGTAGTAGAGTAATAGTGTAATAAAGTTGTTTTTTTTTAATTAAGAGAGAGTACCCTGGCCCCTGAGTTCAAGTCCCAGTACCAGCATACAAAACAATAACAGACATCAAAAGACCCTCTCACAGAAAATTAACTTTAATTAAAATAAAGAAAAATAAAATAGTCTGTCACTTAATTAACATTACCTATTTGTATATAATTTTACATTTGCTTTGTACTATTTTTGTTGTTCATTTGTTTTGTTTTGTTTTGTTTTTGCCAGTCCTAGGGCTTGAACTCAAGGTCTAGGCACTGTTCCTGAGCTTCTTTTGCTCAAGGCTAGCACTCTACCACTTGAGCCACAGCACCACTTCTAGCTTTTTCTATTTATGTGGTACTGAGGAATTGAACCCAGAGCTTCATGTATGCTAGGCAAGTACTCTACCACTAAGCCACCTCCCAGCCCACAAAACTTTTTTTAAGAATACAGATTATTAATTTTACATTCTTTTATCCCACTACAGATTGAGCCATGCAATGAATACCCAGACAAACTGTGATTAAGGAAATGAGTTTTGCTTGTAATCAATTAAATTAAAAAGTTGGCACAACAAAGCTCATAGCTCCTTAAAATACTGGTTAAATAAAGAAGAGATAGTTTTTAATATTTAGCACAGTGAGGCAATAATCTGAAAGTAATAAAAACAGACATATTTAAATAGATAAAAGAGACAACCTATATAATATATAGGGTTTATTCCAATAACCTCAGAAATTAATATCTTATGAAAAAAGTAAGTGAAGATCATTGCCCCTTTTCAGAGAAATCAAACTGAACCTGCCACCTGACTCTAACACTCCCGTGGCAGAGACATTTATATCCTTGGCAAACAAACATTGTTCAAGTCGGAAGATGAATGCACGAGGAGAAAGCAGTCACCTATTTCAAATAAAGCTATTTATTGAACTAAGAACAAGCCTGCAAATATCTTGAGCCCTCCCATTCACTCAAAACTCTCTGTCTCACTTTACAGCATTCTTAGAAATGCAGAATCTTTATGATATGTACCAAAGAAACATGGCCATGTAAGTGCGATGAATCTTTTCAGAGGTATAATAACCTGGCTTGTCGGTAGAGCTAAGAATTTTTTAAGAACCGTTTGTATTTGTGGATAATAAGTGTGCAAAGTAATGCATTTCATAGTGACATATTTACACATGAAAATAATATACTCTGATTCTATTCAGCCCCCCCATTGCTCTGTCTTGTCTACACTCCAAAGAATTTTTTAAGAGAAAGCCAAAAATTTGTTTTTAGTAAAACCCACTTCACAGATATTCAGAAGCCAGCTTTAGTATTATTTGACATTAATTAACACTACAAATTTAGAACAATTTTTAAATCACACAAGAATATTCAGAATGTTGTTTTCAAATATATTTTCACTAATGTAAATATGTCTTAAACTTTTATATATTACATTGGTTAACTATTGTTTGCTAGATTATACACAAAACTATGTACTGTGGAGAAACTTACTTTTGTAAGAATATCACTCTTTTGTGTGTTTTGTTTTATCTTGATTCATTTTTGTGCTGGTACCAAGACTTAAAGTCAGGGCCTTGGCCCTCACATTCAGTTTTTTGTTGTTGTTGTTGTTGTTTGTTTGTTTTGTTTTTTCCATTCATAGTGGGTGCTCTACTCCTGAGTAGTCATTGCTATGAGTCATGGACATCATCCAGCTTATAAGAATATCTTGTGGGCAATAGCAGCTAGTGCCTGTAGTCCTAGCTACTTAGGAGGGTGAGATCCAAAGGATGGAGGTTCAGGCCTGCTGAGGCAGAGAAAGAAGTCTGCAATCAGATAGCTCACATTTGGCAAGGAACTTTGGAACTTCCCTGGGAGTTGAGGCATGAAGGGCTTTGCTCTCTGACTGTCACTATGGCCATTTGAGCTCACAGTTTGGACCTGATCAAGATTACTTCTCACCAATATTCAAGTACCCAACAACCCTGGTACAGCTTCATTGTTCAGGAGCCCATACTCAAGCCCTTGTGTATGAAATAGGATCTGAAACCTATACATCAAGGTGGTAAAACTTGACTGACACTACTCTTTCTAACTTTACATTGCAGATGAGAAGAATGTAGCCAAATGAATGAAGACACAAAGGTGACATTTGTGGTTGTTGATTAGTGATGTTGCTCTTTACATGCGATCCCATATTATTGTTAAGTAAAAATGAATAAAAGGGAGGAATTGTCTCCTTCAAGTTTGGTTCTCTTCACGTCTGTAATTATGTTGGGGAAGTCTAGGTGCTAAACCCTTCTGCAAATATAGTAACTCCTCCTAACAGTCATTCCCTTCCAGTCCTGTTTTCTTCTTTTTCACCCTCCATCTCTTCCTAAGTATTTTTAATCCCAACCTGGCTCGCCACAATGTAGAAAATAAAAACTAAACTACCTTCCAAAACAGTGAACTGTCACTGGCTGTTCAGCGCATTGCCCTCCCGAGTGCCTCTGGCTGTTTCTGGTGTGCCTCAGGGGACATGCTTGGTGCATGAGATATTTTGACCATATATCTACTGGGTCCCCCAGGGACTGGGGGAAGTGGATCGAGACTGAACTGTGCAGTGAAAATATTCAACTGGTACCTGCCACTCCAGATGGCAGAGGACAAAGAAGTAGAGACTGGTCTACAGAAGCCTTGAATGGGCGAATCCACACCAGATGAGCTCAGTTGGGAATTGAAGAAAAATAATAAGCACTGACCACATAGCCCAGTCCTGCATTGCTGAGGAATCTGGGGCCACTGTAATGTATGTTAACTTTCATGATGTCCAATTTTTTAGGAATATCTCAGGATTGGGATTTTATTTATTTATATCTTTGTTTATTACTGTATATAAAGAGTGATCAAGCAATACTGAATGATCAAGGAAAGCAATCTCATGGACCAAAAAGGGAAAAAGACAGAGAAAGTGAATGAAGATGAATATGATTGGTATATTTTAAACACATATATGAACACAGAACATTGCAACCTGTTGAGATTAAGAAGGGGTGAGGAGGTGAGAGTGATGGGCATGTGGTTGATGGGATATCTTTTTTGCACCCATGGGAATGCCACAGTAAAACCTTCCTTGTACAATTAACGTGTGCTAATTTTTAAGTGGGAAAAAAGTCAGAAAATATAGGAAGACAGAAAAAGTGGAGATTTAGAAAGTTCTAATTTCTATTATATAAGGATTCCCAAAAAAAGAGAACATTGAAGATAGACACTTTCCCAAAAAAGAGTACATTGAAGAGGGAAGCTGGAATGATTAAAGAATAGCAGAAGATAATTTCCCTGAATTGAACACAGTGTAAACCTTTCACTTGCAAAGACTAGAAGCTGCAAAATGGGAGTGTTTCACCACTAGATAAAATCTAGATCTTTAGAAATAAAAGGGAATTCATAAATGGTCCTCAGAAATATGCAAATAGTTTTCTTTGGCGTCCAATGAATGTAATGAGAATATAGCAATATCAGAGACAAATGTGAGGGCTGGAAGACAATGGAAGATTTTGTCTCACATTCTGACATTAAATGATTTTTAACCCTAACTACCTGGATGGCTTTTAATATGTAAGGGTAAAGATAAACATTTGAAGGTGTAAAAAGACTCTGATCATTGAAAATCCACAGATTCTTTTCACAAGGATTTATTAACACTGTACTCAAAATAAAATTAAATTAAAATAACATACTGTTGGGCATCAGTGGCTCATGCTTATAATCCTAGCTATTCAGCTAGCTGAGATTTGAGGATGAAGACTCAAAGCCAGCTCTAGTAGACAAAGCCACATGACTCTTATCTCCAATTAAGTGAAGTAAGCCAGACCCAAAGAACTATGGTTTCCCTTATTTGCAATAATTAGTATACATCTAGGATAATCTTATCAGATGAGCAGAAAAGCTCAAAAGCTAGGTACATATGACCATATAAGATGATGCTAAGTGAAATGAACCCCAAGATACAGACACAAGAGGATTTTCATTGTTGTTTTTAATGTACTATGAGATCTTTTTGTTCCTTTTGTATGTTCTTCTCCCTATGGTATATCCCCTGTTGTCACTGTATTTGATTTTGGTACTCTGCATCTTGTATATACATTTATCTAATTTGGGGAGGGAAAGAGGAATAACAAAATGCTGAAACAAGGACACACGATGACCCATTGCAACAATAATATTCACAAGACGTTATGTTGGAAATGAACTTTACAACTTTGGGTGGTGGGGTATGGGAGAGGTGGGGGAGGGAAGGGACAATAGGAAAACAACAAAGGAGGGGCTAACAATGCTGGACAAGAAATGTACTCATTACCTTACTCATGTAACTGTAACCCCTCTGTACAGAATCTTTACAATAAAATATTTTTTTAAGCCAGCCCTAGTAGACAAATCCACAAAATTCATCTCCATTTAACCAGCAAAAATCCACACTGGAGGTGTGGCTCAAGTAGTATAATGTCAGCTGAGAGAGAATGTAAGGTCCTGATATACTATACACACACACACACACACACACACACACACACACACACACACACACACACACACCACCTCATGATTAAACTGTAGGAAGAAAAACTTTTTAAAAATGTTTTAGGTGTCTGCTTTGTTTGTTTTGTTTTGAACTCAGGGCCTCATGCTTGCTAGACGGACACTCTACCACATAAGCCACATCTCTAGCCCTTTTTTGCCTTTAGGTATTGTTCTAGTAATTATTGTTTTTTATTTTTCGTTATTGTTCCACCCCGTCCAGTTTTTTGTTGAGATGGGATCTTGCTAACATTTTTATTCAGGCTGTCCTGGAACCATGATCTTCCTGATCTCTGCCTCACAAGTAGTTGAGATCACAAGTTTGAAACATCATTCCTGACTGATTTTAGTTTTGTATGGTTGGTGATTTCTACATATAATATGCATTTTAATTTCTCAAATATAATCCTATAAAGCTATTTCTGTTTTAAAAATATGTCATGAATAATTCCATTCTATAGAGATACTACTCACTTCTATATGTTTTCATCCAATATTTTCATGCAAATTTTTAACAAAGGGGAATCACATTGTACCTACTGGTTTTAATCAGCTTTCTCCACCTTTTCAATGGCATTAAATATTTCTCTAGTATCATTTGTAATGGCTGAATAGAGCCTGGTGGTTAAATATTTATGTTTTTATTCAGTTCTTGTTTCTACCAAAAACACCTCTGTAAAAATTCTGTAGATTAAATTTTACAAACATCCCTGACTATTTTCTTAGCATAAATCCCCTGAAGTAAGAATGCTAGTTTAAAGGTTTTATGCAAAAATTGGAGACATTCAATAGGCATGGCCAAACTGCCTTCCAGAAAGATTTAAAAAATTTACACTCTCACCAACAGCATGTGACAGTGCCATCTCATTTGGCCCATACAGAAAATGAGTACTTTGAAATTTCTCTCTCCCTCCCCTCTCCTCCCTCCCTCTCCCTCTTCCTTTCTCTTCCCCCCATCTCTGTGCCTGTCTACCTCTCTCTCTCCCTCTCTCTCCCTCTCCCTCTCTCTCTCTCTCTCTATCTCGTGTGTGTGAGTGTGTGTGTGTATGTGTGTGTGTGTGTGTGTGTGTGTGCATATTGGTGCTGGGGTTTGAACTTACGATTCTTGCTTTCATTTGGTTTTTTTTCACTCAAGGCTGGGACGTTACCACTTGAGATATACCTCTATTTCCAGCTTTCTTCTGGTTAAATGGAGATAAGCGCTTCATTGACTTTCCTGCCCAGGCTGGCTCTGAACTATGATTTACAGATTTCAGATTTTTGGGTAGCTAGGATTACAGGCACCAGCTTAAATCTCAGAAACCTAGACTTATCATGAAAATACGGATTTCCTTCCCATTCTACATCTATATTAAATCTTTTGTGTTGTATTTGTTAAGTGTAATATGGTAGCACTAATGAGCTAAAATGTCCCTGTGGGATGAGAGATAAGGAAAATATTTGTGTTCCTATTGCACACTTTCTTCCTTAATTTCTGTTCTTTACCGATCAGTTACATTCAGTGATGAAGGATTTAGGTTTTGAGAGTCTGGTTATCACTGCCTCCAGTGAGTGAAATTATTAAAATTTAAATATAACTTTAAAAACTGTGCATTGGACCTCTGTGCCATTAAAGAAGGTCAAGTTCAAGCCCCTTATTTAAAAGGACCTCTCCCTGAGCGATCACAAAAGGAAGCCTATTAACATTATATCTTTTCTCTTTCTTGTCCTCTTTTGTTCATTTAAAGCAACTAATAGTGACTGAGAGCAGGTAACAAGCGTAGCTGATTCTGTGTTTATGTGACATTGGAGTTGACTGTGTCCCACTGAACTCAATGTACATGACTATTAGCATCAATCTTGATGACTTATCCACTAACTAAAGACTAAATATTTTGATTTCTTTTTTCTTTTTTTTTCTTTTTTTGTTGGTCTTGGGGCCTGAACTCTGTGCCTGGGCACTATCCCTCAGCTGTTCAGCTCAAGGCTAGCACCTTGAATGCCACTTCCAGCTCTTTCTGCTTATGTGGTGCTAAGGAGTTGAACCCAGGGCCTCATGCATGCAAGGCAAGCACTCTTCCACTGGGCCACCTTTCCAGCTCACTATTTTGATTTCTAAACAATGGAACAAAAAACATAAAATATTGCCATTATGACAATTTTAGTTTTCAAAGAGTAACATAGTTTGAAAAAAGTAGTAACATAGATTGAGATGGCTCAAAGCAATATATACATACATCTATCTATCTATCTATCTCTCTCTCTCTCTCTCTATATATATATATATAGAGAGAGAGAGAGAGAGAGAAAATTAGGAAGTAGATGCTATCCCTGAGCTTTTTCACTCAAGGCTAGTGTTCTACCACTTGAGCCACAGTGCCATTTTTGGCTTTTTGGTGGTTAATAGGAGATAAAAGTCTCATGGACTTTCCTGCCTAGGCTGGCTTTGAACCATGATCTTCAGACCTTTGTCTCCTATATGACTAGAACTACAGGTGTGAGACACCAGTGCCCAGATCTCAAGGCTACATTTTAAGACTACGAAATGGTCTAGCATATCAAAAGCAATGTTCCCTCTGAAAAGACAAGAAGGTGAGCCAGACACTTATGTCTCACACCTGTAATTCTAACTACTCAGGAGGCTGAGATCTGAGAATCTAGGTTCAGAGTCAGCCCAGGCAGGAAAGTAAAGAAATTCTCATCTCCATTACCCACCTAAAAGCTTGAAGTGGAGGTATGGCTCAAATGAAAGAGCACCCCCCACCCCCAGCAGAAAAGCTAAGGGAACGTGTCTTGATCCTGAGTTCAAGCCCCAGTTCTGGCACACACACACACACACACACACACACACACACACAAAGATAAGTTATTTACTGGTTATTGCTAGAGTTGTGTTGTATACAAGTAAATGAAATAAAACAAATTGCTGAGAAAAAGATGAAGAGAATGATAGCGAATGACTGTATTGTACAAACATGGCCCAAGTCTTCAAATTAATTAATGTTATTGTTCACTCTCGTAAAAATTTCAAAAATTTTATAATGCCGAAGAAACAGTAGCTGAGAGAGATCAAAGAGGATCAAAACAATTGAAACCTCTGGTGTCTTAGCAGTTATCAAAGGAAATCACACAACTCTCAAGATATTCAACACTTATGTACTTCATTAAAAACACAATTGAAGCCAAAAAGAGAGAAAAAAAGATAACCTTAGCGAATCACTATTTTTGCTCTCCATTTCCTGCAGATCTTCTCAAATGCATAATGCTCTGCTTGTTTTATTGAAAAAAAAATAATGATTACAAAACTCTAAAACTAAACTTTTATTTTTTTGACAACTTACCTGGCCAATGGCCTATTTTTCTTTTCTCCTTTGCCAAGTTCAATATATAAAAAGTTCACATTATGTCTGTTTCATCTTATTCCCAGCACAACTTTTTGTAATATATCAGTTCTATCAAAATACTACATTCAGTGGTTTCAGGTGGCTTACCACATGAGAGGAATACCATGTGACAAAGGAGGTGCTGGACCACGTGGAAATTTACAAAGGTGATCTGCCTACATACACCTAGTTTCCTGGAAGCCCTCGCCCACTTACAGGGTAGAAGTGTGAGTTTGGGGAGATGAAAATCAAATGGGTGAGGAGAATTTTAAGTCCAGCTACCCTGGGGATGAGGGAGACTCTGTCACCTCCTCCCCCCAAACCAAATGAGAGGATCTCAATGACCTCTAAGATTATAGCTAGAGCTGGGATCTTTGCCCTTGGGGTACCCCCAAGACCTTTGCCACTACAGTGTCTAGAGCACAATGGGAGGGTCCTTGCTAGGCTGGGAAAAGACTGCATGCTCTCAGCAGCAGATATTGCATGTAGGAGAGTCAAACACACACAGAAGAGCTCCAGGGTACTAGCGCACAGGGGGCGTGGCTGCCAGAAGGATGCTGCCACATCAAGGGAGAAAGTGACCTGACATGTCTACCAGCACCATCTAAAATGGTACCAGCTAACTGGCTTCTGGCTTCCCTTCTGCCTCTCTCCTCCAGTCACTGTGGGTCAGAAGCTTTGGTCGGAAGAAGAGTGGGAAAGATAGAAGAATTAGCTTCATTCAAGTGTCATGATATCAGTCCTGGATACTCTTCTGAAATGAAAGTGTGGTGACAAGTGACCAGAGGGCTTTTGGTTATCGGAGGACCCAGCGTGTCCATGCTGCTTCCCAAGTTTTTAACCAGGATGAGGAAAACAACCACCTGAGCAAGAATAAACAAAGCACAGAGAATAAAGCTATTTATGATCATTCCACCCAGAAATCCTAACCTGTTTCTGTCTTGAACCCACTTTCTCAAGAACAACCTAGAATCTTTAAAAGACAATGTCCTACCCTGAGAAAAATGAATGGACATGTAAGAAGAGATCTGAAGTAGAATTCTAGATTCACTGCCAGAGAGCTGAATGGTCTGCACTACATTATTGAACCTCTTTGAATCTCACTTTCTTCACCTATGAAAGTTTAAGGTTAGAATAGTTTGCTATCTAAAATTCCTTGTTATTCTTAAAGCTCTTTGTTAGTTAGTAGGGATAAGAGGAAATCACTAGATGATTCAGTCTAGGATTCTAATTCAATCCTGGGCCCAAGAAATGTAACATGAAAAGATAAAGGAAGCTCGAAAGCTTGGATTATCAAGCCAGTTACCACTGTGAGTAACACTAGCTCAGTCTTGTTGGAAAGACCAGAGACCTGGTACAGAATAAAGCCATGCAGTAGGAATGCCAGGCAAGCCGCATTGGTAGTTGTAAATAACGCAGTAGCCATACTTTAAAAAAAAAAAGTAGCAGTACAGCTAAAGTTAATTCAATACCTTATTTCACTTAACCCATTATATCACATTTAATCAATGTAAAATTATTCATGGTATGGTTGACTTTCTCGGTGTAGTCTTTGAAATTGAGTGTGTTTTGTACTTAAAGGACAACTTGAGGGGGCTAGGAAGGTGGCTCAGTGGTAGAGCACTTGCCTTGCATGCATGAGGCCCTGGGTTCGATTCCTCAGCACCACATAAGCAAAAAGAAAAAAGCCGGAAGTGGCGCTGTGGCTCAAGTGGTAGAGCGCTAGCCTTGAGATGAAGAGCTGAGGGACAGCGCCCAGGCCCAGAATTCAGGCCCCACAACCAGACCCCCCACAAAAAAAAGAAAGAAAAAAAAAAGACAACTTGACTTGGCAACACAATCTTGATTTGTATTTAGACTTGATAGAATTTGTAGCTAAAAAAAAAAACAGCCACACTTTAAAGTTTTTCAATAATTGAAACAAGTTATTTTTAATTAATGAAAACAAAATAAAACTTAAACTTCCATCCTTCGGTCACATCCAGTTCTGCACAGTTAGTTAGCCAGTGGCTACAGTCTTGGGTGCACAAAGGAAAATCATGCTCCAGAATTAATCCATTTGAGAGTCAAAAAAAAGGTGAGGACACTTCCCAGTCTGATCATGGCTATTTCTAGGTGTTGACAACTGTGCACGTGCCAAAGTCTGCCACTACTAGAGCACAGCATCATCCAGAGAGGAGCAGGTGTTTACACTGAGATCCTTTTGCACAGAGAGGTGATCCTCAGGGGATGTGAGCAGGGTGTGATAATGTTAGTGGCCTCCATATCATCCTACATTTTCATTGTATCAAGTGTCTTCCCCTCAATCTCTCTGGAGATGTTAACGAGTCGATTTTTGCCTCATATATCTCCCATAGTCAAGGCTGTCCTTGCATGACCATTGGTGTCCAGTGTGCGAGGTTCTGCCTCACCTAGCCCAGTGTGACCCAGTGGCAGCCCTTACCTTACAGCTGATATGCACAACTCAATCATCTTCCATGGGTCCACCCTTATTCTAATCTCTAGAACCAGATCTAGAGTGAAGTAGAAACCATGAAGATCCAACGTAATATGGCAGGACTCAACATTGAACTATCTCTACACTTGGTAGAGCTCAGAGCTTGATACTCTGATTCTTGTATACATGAAACCTGTTCCAACTTCTACCACAGTTTGATTTTCTGATCGCTTCCCCAGAGACCCAGTTTTACTAATGTCTATTTCCTTATCGCAGGCAGAATGCAGGCCACCCAGCCATTTACACGGGGTCTTACCTCTAACCCCTCCAACCCTATATGGGTCTCAAGATAGATAGTGGCTCTTCTGCCTCTTTCTTTCTCTCTCAGAACTCCTTGGTATTGATTGTTACCCATGCTTTCTGGGCAACAGATTGGGAGGTTAAGCCCTATGAATATGAATACTATGTTTTGTCTGCCAGACTAAATCTTCTTCTGTTTTTTCCCTCCTAGTTTGAGCCACCTAGCGAGAAGGGTCTTATTCCTGATTCCTGTTTCCACCACTCTATCCCATACCACCATACTCAGCTCAATCAAACTGTATCCAGCTTAAACAGCATAGCATCTGCCATCAAACCTAAATTAATGCATATAAGCTATTATTATTCCTCTTTCTTTCTAATTCATTCTGCACAGTGAAGTCAAATTCATTTCTTAAAATCCTGTACTTGACATGTCAGAATTTGCTAACGAAATAATTCATAAATGTCCTAGATGAAATCAGGTGCCAGGAAGACAAAAGAAGTATGTGACAATGTTTCTGGCTTCAAGTAGTTTTCAAGTGAACTTGAGAGGCAAAATTCATATTCATGATAGAATTAGCAAATACTGCAGAACAGAGTACCAGATTGGCAAATTTCATCTATACGGGGCCAGATAGTAAATATTTTAGTTTTTTGAGTTATTGTATTCTGTGTTGCAGCTATCAACTCTTGCGGTATGAACAGCTATAGGCAATACATAACTGAGGGAATGTGTAGTTGTGTTTCAAATAAAGTGTACATGTGTGAATGGTATGTGTGTGTATGCATGCGTGCACAAGTGCACATGTGCACACGCACACACTTGTGTTCCAGAACTGAGGCTTGAACTCAGGGTCTTAGGCTCCTACTTGGCTTTTTCACTCGATGCTAATGCTCGACCGCAGCTCCACTTGTGCTTTTTTGATGGTTAATTGGAATTAACAGTCTTGAGGATTTGTTTTCTACAAGGTGGCTTCAAATTGAGATTCTCATATCAGCTTCCTCAGTAGTTAGGATGATAAGTGTGAGCCACAAGGGCCTGGCTCAAATAAACATTATGGAACAATGAAGGAGTCACTAAAATTTAAATTTTGTATCACTTAAACATACCATAAACATTTACTTCTTTGTTTTCTTTTGTTTGTTTGTTTGTTTTCTTTTAATTGTTTAAAAGCAAACATTCTTGCTGTTTGTGTGGGACAATGCAGAACCAAGAATGGGCCAGGACTTTTATGGTTTTCATTGTTGGTATAGAACATAATTTATTATATTAGTTATATTAGTGTGGTTCAAATGCAATGATAGAGAGATTGAGAGGAGAAAAGCATTAGTTAAGCACTGAGATTGAGATAGTAAGATAAAGAAGAAAAGGAGATCATTAAGATCCCACAGAGAAAAAGCAAAACTCGCCAGGCACTGGCATCTCATGCCTGTAATCCTAACTACTCAGGAGGCTGAGATGTGATGATCATGGTTTAAAACCAGCCCAGGCAACAAAGTTTGTGAGACTCAAATCTCCAGTTAAGCAACAAAAAGTAAAAAGTGAAGATGTAGCACAAGTGCGAGAGCACCCCAGCTGTGAACTAAAATGTTAAAGAACAGTATCCAGGCTCTGAGATTGAATCCCCCAAAAAGTTGAAACTTAAACCAAATGGTTAAAATAGTAAAAGAATGTTGATGATGAAGGGGAAATGGGATGTATCTGGTCAGCAATATCACAATCAAGAAGGCAAATGGAATAAGTTAATTCTCACGGGGATGAGCTTACAATAACTGATTGCAGGACATATACATGGGGCCAGTAAGGTAAAACGACAAAATGTAATGGTCCCCTCTCTCTGTTCTATCATTGTAGAATTGCTCCTAAAAAATGTAAGCCTACTCTTCTAGCGTTCAGATTTTGTTTTTTTGTTTTGCTTTTTTTTTGTACTAAGGGTCTTTCTATGTAGCCTTCCTATGTAGTTTGGATTCCAACTGAAGATTCTCCTGTTTCAGCTGCCCCTGTGTTAGAATAACAGATCTGAGCTATAATGGCTCAGTCATGAATTACAAAATTTGTAGATTTTCTTCCTGGTCCTTCTTTGATCTTTGTTCTGAATGAGTTCCTCAGACCTGCTTTCTATTATTAAATTCCTGTTCTCAGTATGTCTACTCTGCTGTGTAATAATTCCAGTGAGGTTTGAATACCAATGGATAACACATTAGTCCTAAATTTCCAGTTTTTCTCAGGTCTTCTTTTACTACTCTCATATTGACCTATTCTTGAAATACACTTGTATAATTTTTTTTCTTTTTGAACAGAAAGCATTTTTACTCCATTGGATATGTTAAATGGTTTTTATTTTACCTATTTTCAGGTGCCAACTTCTGGGTTTATTCCTCATGATGATTTGTTTCTTTGGTTTATATAATTTTTTATAAGTGGAACTGTTAATAATCAAAACTGATTTTACCCATACAACTCTTCTGCTCATGAAAGCATCAGTACAAAGTACTTCTGTATTTGCCTCTGACTAAGCCCATAGTTTAATACCATCTGTAGCAGTTTCTACATTTTTTTTTTTTTGGTCAGTCATGAGGTTTGAACTCTAGGCCCTGGGCACTGTCTCTCAGCTCTTCAGCTCAAGGCTAGTGCTCTACCACTTGAGCCACAACACCACTTCCGGTTTTCTAGTGGTTTATTGGCGATAAAGAGTCTCACAGACTTTCCTGCCTGGGCTGGCTTTGAACCATGATCCTTAGATCTCAGCCTCCTGAGTATCTAGGATTACAGGAGTGAACCACCGGTGCCTGGCTCTACATTTCTTTCTTTTTTATTTTCTTTTCTATTTTTTATGATTATTTGAATTTTTTATGTTTTTTATTGTAAAAATAGTGCACAGAGGGGTTACAATTACATGAGTAATGTAATAAGTACACTTCCTATCAAACATTGTTACCTCCTCCTTTGTTTTTCCCTTACCATCCCTTCCCTCCCCATTCTTTTCTCTTTTTTTGTCAGTTGTGGGGCCTGGGCGCTGTCCCTCAGCTCTTCAGCTCAAGGACAGAACTCTACCACTTGAGCCACAGCTCCACTTCTGGCTTTTTTCTGCTTATGTGGTGCTAAGCAATAGAACCCAGAGCCTCATTCATGCAAGGCAAGCACTCTACCATTGAGCCACTTTCCCAGCTTACATTAATTTCTTAACTTGATGACCACATAGAGAAGAATAAATTTGGATCCCACAACCACAAAGAACAGAGGCTCAAATTAGATGTTTCATAAGTGATTGTTTTCCTAATGGTGCACCCTTAACATTAAACTTTCTTAACACTTCAACATAGGCCCTATGTTGGTAAGGCAAATTTAGAAAAATCTGTTTTAGATCTTACCTTACTCAGGCCTCAAACTGTGTTTTCTGCTCTACCAAAGTCATTACAACTTCAGCCCTGCGCTCAGCTCTATGGGTCTCACATGGCTGTCTGCTATGTCTTCAGTGAATTTCCCTTCCATATGAGCTTGCCGATGGATTTCCCCTCATATTTAAAAATTACAGTTTAACTAAGAACTAAAAGCTGATGCTTGTAGCCCTAGCTACATAGGGGGCTGAGATCTGAGGATCTTGGTTCAAAGCCAGCTGGGGCAGGAAAGTCCATAATAATCTTATGTCTACACTTTGGAAAGTAGTATGGAGGTTCCTCAAAACACTCCACATAGAGCTCCTCTATGACCCAACAGTCCCAATTTTGGGCATTTACCCAAATGGTTACAAACAAGACCACACTAAAGCTACCAGCACAATTATGTTTATTGCAGCATTATTTACCATAGCTAAGATATGGAACCAACCCAGATGCCCCTCAGTAGATGAATGGATCAAGAAAATGTGGTATATATGCACAATGGAATTCTATGCCTCCATCAGAAAGAATGACATTGTCCCATTTGTTAGGAAATGGAAAGACTTGGAAAAAATTATATTAAGTGAAGTAAGCCAAGACCAAAGAAACATAGGTCCCATGATTTGCCTTATTTGCAATATCTAGTATATGTATGAGTCAAGCAGAAAAGGTCAGATAAGGTGATGTTAGGAAAATGAACCCTAAGATATGTATTTTAAATGTTTTTTTTCTTTCATGCATTTGTTTCTACGCAATTATAAGATTATTTCTTTGTTGCTTTGTATGTCCCTCCCCCACAGTGTAACCCCTGCTTTCACTGTATTTGATGTTGGTATAATTTGTGGAGGGGAAGGGGAAAAACAAGTCATTTAAATAAGGATACAGGTGGACCTGTTGCAACAATGAGAAGTACAAGTTGTCATGTCAAAAACAAACTTTACAACTTGGGGGGGGGGGAGGATTGGGTAGGGGGGCAGGGGGAGGATGGGAAGGGATGGGAAGGGGAAACAAAGGGATGGGAAGGGGGCTACAATGCTTGATAAGAAATGTACTCACTATCTTGCCCATGTAATTGTAACCCCTTTGTACAGTATTTTCACGGTAAAAAAATAATAATCTTATGTCTAATTAACCACCAAAAAGCTGAAGGTGAAGCTGTGGCTCAAGTGGTACAATGCCAGCCTTGAGTGAAAAAGCTCAGCGATCACCCAGGCCCTGAGTTAAGCCCAAGGACTGGTGCACATACACACACATACAAATAGATAGATAGATAGATAGATAGATAGATAGATAGATACATGTATATACATATATAAATATGATTGTATCTAGAATTTCTGTACTTAGAGGGCAAGTAATGTTTTACCAACCACTTCCATCTGACAAGTTATCTGAAAGACCAGTGTATTTTATTTCTAAATGAGAAGACAAAAGCATGTGAGATGTAAGAATTAAGATTTTAACTGTGGACTGGAAGAGTATGGAAATTATTTAAAGGCAAGAAAATCAGATCCTTCCAGAGACAATGAAGACTGAATGTACTTTCAGCGGTTGCCTAGCTATCATCTATCCATCTAATGTTTTCATTTCTGGTGTTGAATTTTTATTTTGAAATAATTCTACATTCAGATTTATAAAGATTATATATATTTATATAAATAAATATATATAAATGTTATACTATTTTAATAATAACATCTTACTGACTATAATACAACGATCAGAAGCAAGAAGTTACAGGTGGAGCACACCTATAATTCCAGCTACCCAGGGGGCAGATGTGGGAGGATTATAGCTAAAGGCCAGCTCAGGCAAAAGTTAGTACACCTATTTGAAAAGCAAACTAAAGGCATACCATTGATACAACACCATTAACTAAACCAAATTACAAACTTTGTCTAGATTCATTCATTTATTGCTAATATCCTTTACCTATTCCCTAGTCAGATCCAGTACCCCATATTTTATTTTTTTTATTGTGAAAATACTGTACAGAGGGGTTACAATTACATGGGCAAGATAATGAGTACATTTCTATCAAGCATTGTAGCCTCCTCCTTTGTTTCCCCTTCCCATCCCATGTTTTATTTAACTTGTGTTACCTCAGATTCTTTCTCACTTCAGTTGTCTGTCACAACATTCTTATTCTAATTTTTTTTATTTTACTTGTTTCTCTGTCAGGGATCAAAACCCAAGCATTTTGCATGCTAGGCAAGCACTCTACCACTAACCCATATCAACAGTGCTTCATAATTCTTGTCCTGGTTTATGACATTCTTTTTTTTTTTTTTTAGGTCTGAGACTGGGACTCAAATTTAGTACAATGCTTTCCCTCATCAGTTAGCCCTCAACAAACTGAGCCACACACTTCCAACCTTGGGTTATGACATTTTTGATGAGTTTCTGTTTTACTAACTCTATCCCAATTTGCACTTGTTTTTGTTTTCTTGTGAGCCTTTAGAGGTTATGAATTAGTAAGAAAGGATCATGGAAGTGAGCAGCTCTTTTGAGTGTATCTTGTCTGGTATGTGTCAGTAGGTTCTGCTTCAAGTGAGGTTAACCTTTATCACCTGACTGTGATAGTGTCATGTCTACTGTGTTTTTAATTACATAAAGCTAATTTTTTTCTCTTAATAAGTAAAAATACACTTAAAGGTAAAACTGTCAAATATCCATTTTTCTTGAGAAACTTTTGCCTACTAATCCAAACATGCACAGTTCATTCCTTCCCACAGCTATCTTCCGCAATAGTATAGTTTTCTTTTCTTTTTTGGGGGGTCCAGTCACGGGGCCTGAACTCTGGGCCTGGACGCTGTCCCTCAGCTCTTCAGTTCAAGGCTAGCGCTCTACCACTTGAGCCACAGCGCCACTTCCACCTTTTTTCTTTTTGCTTATGTGGTGCTGAGGAATCGAACCCAGGGCCTCATGCATGCAAGGCAAGTGCTTTACCGCTGAGCCACCTTCCCAGACCAATAGTATAGTTTTCTAATAATGCTTTCTATTTTCACCTTTCCTGTTACATTTATAAACTGGACTTTTCTGTAAGGAACTGTTAAGTCTTTACTAGTTAGTTAACTAGTTGGTTGGGTATAAACTTGTTTTATTCTGCTGTGTCATTCAGTATCTTATCTGTTGCAAAAATTGATTCTGCTTTGTCCATTAAGTACTCTTTTAGGTTGATTCCTGTTTTCTTTTAGTATGGTCCTCCCTCTTTGGGGGGGGGAGGGGTATATAAAGGTCATTAGTTTTTGTGATATCACAAGGTCCTCCAGACTCAATCACTATGTGAATAAATACTTTCACTCATAGTAGTGAGTAGTTTAACACCCTCTTCTGTCACCCAGGGAATAAGGACAGTCAGGAAAGAAAGAAGCTAGAAAGACTTATGGAGATTAATGGAGATGGGGTTGGGAGTCCACAAAAGAGAGAGAGAAGGACTTATCAAAAAGAGGGAGGAAGCTCAGAGCACCGTAAGCAAAAGGCAGAAAAAACCACCTCTTAGCTTTAACTTCAGAGTGCCTGGTAAAGGCTCCCAGCTGACTGCTGTGACGTTTGTCACACTCTTTCTTCATCAGACAAACAGAAGATTCCTCAGCCAGATATCCTCAGACTCTTGGGTCATCAGCCATAAGTAACATATTCAGCCTATTGACTTTAGACCTTGATCCCTGGAGCTAAAATGTTTCCTCATCTTCCACACCCAAATCCCACTGAGCTCTCCAAAGCCAAGGCCAGTCCAAACTTTTCCTTGAACCTTTTCCCTAAACCCCCAACCTACATGTATCCTTTGCTTCTTGTCAACACCACAGTGCTTTTTTTAATTTTTTATTAAGTTCGTTTTTTATTATCTTTAAGTAGTTGTACAAAGAAGCTCCCACTCTACAAAACAGTATATGAATACAAAGTGTTTGATAATACTGTCACCCATGTTCCTAACCCATCCCTTCTCTCACTTTTCTTTTCTCCTTTTTTTTAAATTGAGATTAGGTGATTACATAAATTTCACATATTTCACACTATTGTGGAATAGTGATATTTACAGTCACAAACACATTTTAACTTTCACAAGGCAAATAGTCATTATCGTGGTCTATAAAGTTTGTGAATTCTATGAGCTTTGAAGCTACAATTATTTCTTCCACATCAGGAAACACCACAGTTTTTATCTCTGTAGTCAATTTTCTACTTGGATTATATTATTTTTAATTTTGTTCTTATTTATTCTCCAGTAAGACAGTATTTGGTTTAAGCCAAAAACTATACTTCATCACCTCTGTTCAGTAGTTCATAAGACCTAACTGCCAATAGAAACTTAGTAGATACATTTAGTGGTAGACTGCTTGTCTATCATGCATGAAGCCCTGGGTTCAATTACTCAGTGCCACATAAACAGAAAAAGCCAGGAGTAGTACTGTGGCTGAAGTGGTAGAGTGCTAGTCTTGAGCAAAAGAAGCTCAGGGAAGCCAGGTGCTGGTGTCTCATGCCTGTAATCCTAGCTACTCAAGAGGCTGAGATCTGAGGATCACAGGAAAGTCTATGAGACTCTTTTTTTTTGGGGGGGGGG
>NW_012267276.1:2611521-2647896 GCF_000151885.1 Dipodomys ordii | reverse complement strand
TGCTTATGTGGTGCTGAGGAATCGAACCCAGGGCCTCATGCATGCAAGGCAAGCGCTGTACCACTGAGCCACCTTCCCAGCCCAATATGAGACTCTTATCTCCAACTAACCACCAGAAAACCAGAAGTGGTGCTGTGGCTCAAGTGGTAGAGCACTGGCCTTGAAGAGCTCAGGGACAGAGCCCAGGCCCAGAATTCAAGCCCCATGACTGACAAACAACAACAAAAAGGAGGAGGAGGAGGAAGAAGAAGAGGAGGACGGAAGAAGGAAAAGGAACAGCAGCAGCAGCAGCAACAGCTCAGGGAAAGTACCTAAGCCCAGAGTTCAAGCCCCAGGACTGGCCGAAAACAAGAAAGAACAGAAAAAAAGAAATCAAGCACTATAGATAAGTCATCAAAGAAATAGTTGCTCCAGTGGAAAGATTCCAGGAGCGATCTTATCTATGCAAGAATGTTAAAGAAAAAAAAAAAACCTCCTTAAGATACACAGTTGGAATAACTATGCAAATGGCCATTGCTCTGGTGGTATTCCAAGCACATGTAACTCTGAGCCAGAGCAGTAATTTCTTACTTGAAAATAATTTATAGGATATTACGGCTTATCTCTTAATAAAGTACATCACTATACTACCTCACAGGACCATTTATTGCCATGTTTTCTATTTTTAAAGTTAGCCACCAATTATAGAGTTATTAGTACATGAGGTCACTGACTTTTCAAGAGATAAATGGGAGCATATCAATGGAATTTATTGTTTAGAAAATGAATGCTTTCCTTATTAAAACACATCATGCCTATTTGTTGAAAAGTCAAGAATATGTAGATGAGTCTAAAAAAATAAAAGAAAGAAGACAATTCCACACTCCAAACCAGATTCGATTAGCAGTTTATTAGATTACTATGTATGTATGTATACAGGGTGTAAGTCTATGTGCATGAGATGGTTTTATATATACAAATTATTCTGCAACTTATCTTTTGCCTCATTTTTTCTCATATTACTAAATCACTTTCTACCTTATCTCTGCATTCCTAAGTCCCTCTCTCTGTTCTATGCCAAGATAAATAGCAAACAAGCTTATATATTATTTTCTTACTAAATATTTTTAAAAGTGAATGCCTCTGCCAGGAGCCTGTGATGCTTGCCTGTAATCCTACTTCCTCAGGAGGCTGAAGTCTAAGGATCATGATTCAAAACCAACATGATTCCATGAGACTCTTATATTTAATTGCTCACCAGAAAATACCAAAAAGCCAGAAGTGTAGCTATGGCTTACATAGTAGAGTTGCCAGCCTTGAGCAAAGAAGTTAAGGGACAGCACCCAGGCTTCCAGTTCAAACCCCAGTACACACACAGGCCCATAAACACACACAGGCACACGTACACACACACATACACACACACACACATATACACACCTAAATGTTTCTGCACAAAGAGATACATTTTAAAGTTTGTTTTATTTTTAACCTGTGTCCATCTGCCCATCAGAAAGGTTTTACCAATCTACCATCTCAATCATTGATACTTACTGCAAATGCTAAGCCATGTATCAAGTTATATTTTTAAAGAAACCACATGTTCTTCTAAAGTCTCTTGAAAGATGAAAAAAAAGCTATATTTTTTCTATTATGGAAATGCCCTTTCCCCCACAACTTTTTATTATTTTTCAGCATTTTGCTTCCTGACATAAAAAATGCAAAACAACACATATTATTTACTGTGAGTCATAAAGCAAGCACAAGGTCATCTGAAGTAATAGAGTCCACAGGAACATGACTGCAACTAAAAACACTAAGACAATTTATTAGTCCGGCCTCTGTTTATAAAATTCGTGTCAAAAACATTGCTTTAGAGTAACTTTTCTTATTTTCTTTGGTGTTAGCCATGTATTTTCATGATCGCATTTTGTACTTTTAAATTTTTTTTGCTTTTTTTGCCAATGTTTCCTCATTGGAAAGAATCAGCATCAGTCAACATTTTCAGTCCATAAACTCATGATTGAAGTGTCACTTGTGCATTTAAAACAAGAAATAATGATGAACCTGGCGCTGGTGAGTGCCTCATGCCTGTTATCCTAGCTACCTACTGAGGAGTCTGAGATCTGAGTGTTGCTATTTGAAACTGTCAGGTTCGGAGAAAGAAGACCTCCATGCGGTTCAGGCAGAAGAGAATTCATCAGGAGAACCAAACTGCCCGCAGCAGCAGATGTAAGCGTTCAGACAGGGCAGCCTGTGGTGGGGAGAGAGGTCATATAATGAGGAGGAGAAGTACCTGGAGTGGAGGAGGAAGTGACCTGGAGCCTGGGGAACCTCTCACTGTCCAAAGGAGGCTTGAAGGGGCTGAATGAGGAAGTGACCTCGGAGCCTGGGGAACTGCCCCCCAGGGCTCCATTACCTGGATTACAGGTGCTGGGCAGGGACTTCTAAGGAGGGTCTAGAACATTCCTGCAAGGAGAACAGAGCAGGTGGGGGGTCTACGTGGGTTTTTGCGTGGAGAGCAAACTAGAGAAGAGGCTATTTTTCCCCGAGGGACCTAATGGAACCCAGCCCAGGCAGACAAATCCATAAGGTCATTAACAAGCAAACAAGCAAGCAAAGAAACAAACAAACAAAAGGTGGAAATGGAGGTATCTCTCAAGTGGTAGAGTACCAGCCATGAGAGGAAAAAAAAAAAAATATAGGCAAGAGTGGAAGGCCCTGAATTCAAGGCCCAGTATTGGCAAATAAATAATAATAATAATAGTAGTAGTAGTAGTAATGAAGTAATAATTTTTTAAGCCACTGATAACGCTGCAGTGGAAAAAACAAACAAACAAACCTACTTTCCAAGTTGAATATTTGAAAGATAGAGATTCAGATCTGTCTTCTCTACTCACCCAACTAAATCTCTCTCAGGTAGCTTTAAATTGAACCTGCTTTTAAACTAGCACTGTGCTCTTAAAGGTCAGAAAATTGCATCTAGGAAAAATTAATACTTTATTGATCCGAAAATAGATACTGAGCAAGCTGAAGATGGCATAAGGCACCCAGTAGTCTGTGGCAACAGCACAGAAAACCTACCACTGAGCAAGGCACTGCTTATGCAGAGGGAGGAGCTTGCACAGATCTCTGTTTATTGTGATAGTGCAGATACTTTCTGAAACTTGAATAATATACAAATTTAGTAAGAGAAGTAATATTGCTTCTCAAGCAGAGAAATACTAGGTAAAAGACCTGATAAGCAATTAGAAAAGTCAAGTGTATTGTAGTCAAGTCCATCATAATATTAAATAAGTTCCATGTCAGACTTCCAGAGTGTCTGCAGGACCCACTGGGTAAGACTCAGACATGAGAAAAAAATGCTCCACTGTTTAAATGCTAAGTGACTATGAATGCATGTTACACCTTGAAAGCATCTAATAATGTCACGTAACCCCCCCCCACACACACATACTTGGTGAACGCTAGTAATAATGTTCTCAATTCTACAGTGTGATGTTTTTGATTGGCATGAGTTGTCTCTATGATCTACATAAATTATCTGTTTTACTAGCTTTGAATTTAGGGAGCAGTTGTTTTATAGATTAAAAGTATTCAGTGACGGCTAGGAATGTGGCTTAGTGGTAGAGTACTTGCCTAGCCTGCACAAAGCCCTGGATTTGATTCCTTAGTACCACATAAACAGATAAAAGCTGGAAGTGGTGCTATGTCTCAAGTGGCAGCACACTAGCCTTGAACAAAAGCAGCTCAGGGACAGTGCCAAGGCCTTGAGTTCAACCCCTGCGACTGGCAAAAAATAAAAATAAAAATACTCAGTGAAAACATTTTAATTATATTTAATAATTAACATATTCATATCAATATATATAAATATAATATAGTTATGGTGCTATAAATACATTTGATATACCATATATAATATGTATCAATATCTTATATTATATAACATAAATATTAAAGTATATTTATGTTTTAAATATAAATCTTATCCATTTTTATTTTATATATAATATATAAATGTATGATGGATATGTATATTTTATATGTAACATAAAATATATAATGTATATTTATGCATTTATATTTATATTGTATAATTTAGAATCACCTGATGTATTATATTTTATGTATCATCAGCAGAAACTTTTGAAGGAGGGAACTGATTGGTGTTAATTGGTACCAGGCAACTCATACTTCTGAGAGCTTGAGTTCATCTTCAGAATGTTGAATTTTCCTCTCTACTGAAAGGCTAAGACTAGAGACAATGACTCCCGTTAAAGACTTACAATGAAACGTTAAAAGCAAGCTCGGATATTCCCACTGAATCCCCTGACTAGGCCATCTTTTGCTCTAGTCAACCCCACTGTGAATACTGACGGATGTAGTTCTGATGAACATGTTTTTTCTTCATTTATCTTCTTGTTTTGCTTCTGATGAAGAACATACTGTGTATTTCCTGTTTTTTTTTTTCCACACCTCTGACCAGTTAGTGCTGCTTTCTCCCAGCTGACTGTTCTAGAGGAAAGATGTCTCAACTAAGGCCTTAGGCTGTCACCTTTCAGTCAACCTAGATTCATCCAGGAACTTACTAGAAAATTAGAATATTAAGCCTTACCCTGAAATTCTTAAATTTACATTTAACTTTAAACAAGATTACTTAGAGATGCAAATATAAGCCCAAGGTTACAATCAATGTTTTTGCTTACCTTCCCCATTCAGAAGTTGATTCCCTGCATTCTCCCCTGTAGAAAGAAATAACTACATTAGCACTGGCCAGAGATGTTTTTCATTTATGTTATCTTAGCTTCTGCGTACCTGTGGCCACCATCTTATTATAGAAATACCTATCTTCAGTGTTGTGGCCAGGTTGGAAGGGTTACTGCAGGACTTTTAAGGATAAACAAGGAATGAGAGATAAAAGATTAGCTTACTACAACCCTAGTGAATGTATGTTTTGGATTTTCCCCAGTATTGAGGCTTAAACTCTCAGACCCTCATGCTCTCACTTGGCTTTTTCACTCAAGACTGCTGTTCTACCCACCACTTGAGCCACAGCTCTCCACTTCCAGCTTTTCTCTGGTCAATTGGAAATAAAGACTTACAGATGCATCTACATGAACTGGTTCAAACTGCAATCCTCAAACCTCAGACTTCTAAGTAGCTTGGATTACAGACCCTCAGTTAATTATTTTCTTCTGCAAAAAGGTGAAAGACTTAATAAGGTATGGTGGTACACATCTGTGATCTCAGCACGAGGCTGAGGTAAGAGGATGTCATATTCCACCCTAGCCTGCTACATGGTAAAACTCCATCTTAAATAGACACAGACAAATGGATGGACAGAAATAACTGTCTTGAAAGACAAGCTTTTTAAGAAAAAATTGTTTCTACTATCCCTGTCCTTCCCCTCCCCATATCACCTACTACATAGGTCATAACATTTTTTCCTTCATTAGTTTAATTTTTAAATCATTTTGTATTTTCAGAGAAGCACGGAGTTTCCTGTCAACCCTGAATCCAGCTTCACCTGGTGTTTATATCTTAAATGACTTTCAGGCAATGATCAAAACTAAGAAAATGACAAGAGTATAATACTAGCATTGATGTTGATTCCCTGTGTTTTCCACTGCTGTCCTTTTCTTTGGGTCCAGAAATATGGTCCTGAATTTAGTGCATTCATCTCATTAGAGCTGATCATTTCTTGGTTTTGTTTCTTATCTTTAAGGACAGGACAGTATAGAAGAGAATTGATTAGGTATTTGTTCCTCAATCTGCATTTGTTTAATTAGACTACTATTTGGGGAAATATTAGGCCGTGAATCTGTATTCTTAATGTATAAGGATAAGCAATGGAGGAAATAGAAAGCCCAGAGATAGTAGGAAAAAAAGACTAGCAGGATTAGGGAAGTTGCTAAATGGTGAGTAGAGTTTTATTTGGTGTTCACTCCCTACCCCACAGACACATTTCTAAAGCTAATCCTCAGGGAAGGGCAGCTTTGTAAGATCTAGATAGGTATGGGGTGACTGGAGGTCACTGGGTTAGTGGCTCACTTTCCCAGATACTGGCCCTAGGCTGTGGTGTGCTGGTAAATGTTTAATGACTGGCTAGGAGGGTTGGGAAGGAATGGGGGTGAGAAGGGGAAGTATCTAGATCCATTTCTGTGATGAAAACACTCTTCCACCTTGGCTAATTTTAAGCTGTGCTGGTGGTATCACTGAGCAAAGTTGGAAAGAGTTGTATGGTAGATAGTATACCCGATGTAGATTTCTACCACACACATAGAGGAAGGAAGGAAGGAAGGAAGGAAGGAAGAGAGGGAGAGAGGGAGGGAGAAAGGGAGGGAGGGAGGGAAGGAGGAAAATAAATAGAAAATGATTGGTATTTTTTTTGTTTTTGTTTTTCTGTTGTTCTTTTTTTTTGGGGGGGTCCAGTTGTGGGGCCTGAACTCTGGGCCTGGGCGCTGTCCCTCAGCTCTTCAGCTCAAGGCTAGCGCTCTACCACTTGAGCCACAGCGCCACTTCCAGGTTTTTTCTTTTTGCTTATGTGGTGCTGAGGAATCGAACCCAGGGCCTCATGCATGCAAAGCAAGTACTCAACCACTGAGCCACCTTCCCAGCTCCTGATTGATTTTTGAGTATTAATTATTTTTGGTATACATAAAGCTTGTTGGACTATAAATTTTTATTATTTAATTTTTAATAATTACTATGTTTAACAACTGGCTGAAAAATAACGAGATTTAACAGTTAAGGATCAAGAAGCCTGCACTCCAGGGACTCTGTTCTTTGGGCTTAGCATCATATCCCATGAGGCTCAGGGACAGAGGCAATATATAAGACATAGAAAACATTTCCCTGGTCTCAGGGCCTTTGGATGGGAAGCAGGGACCTGGGGGACCTCTGATATAGCAGGGGGAAACGTTCAGGACTGTGGTAGTAACAGAGCACCAATGCACAGCCTCCTTAAAGAACAGTAGGGCTTAGTCACAAATCAGTATTTCTAATTCTGTGAAGAGGAAGCAGCCTTTCTATAGTAGTCCAGAGAACAGTTGAAGGATCCAAGGTTGCTGCAAGAATACAAGGCCCACTCACTCCTCTGTAGAAAAATGAGAAGAGGGGCTGGCAAGGTGGCTCAGTGGTAGAGTGCTTGCCTTGCATGCATGAGGCCCTGGGTTCGATTCCTCAGCACCACATAAGCAGAAAAAGCCAACAGTGGTGCTGTGGCTCAAATGGTATAGCGCTCGCCTTGAGCTGAAGAGCCGACCAAAAAAAAAAAGAAAAGAAAGAAAGAAAAAAAGAGACATAGTAACTGAGAAAAAAGCTCTACATTTCCTGGGTCATCTATAACACAGGCACTTAGCATGTGGCCCAGGGGTCAGCATCAGTCTATCAACTATACTGTTGAGTTTGTGTTCAGGGATTTTGTTTCTTTTGACACCTTAGTATTGGATCAGTGGACTCAGCTTATGAAACAAAATATAAACCAGTTTGAGTGTGTTGAACTGGCCTGGTGACTTGCTGGTGGCACAAACTACCCATCAGGTGATTTATGACTACATATTTGGTCCAATCAATTGGAAAGAGAAATTAGTTTGAGAACCATTCATCTAAAAGAATTTAAGCCCAGACCTCAGGATGCAAATTAAATTCTAAGTTGTTGGGGATCTGAACTTCTGGAGGTAAGGTCTGCACATTCACAATCTCAGCCTTACCTAGGAACTTATTTGAAAGGTAAATGCTAGGGCTCCACCCGAGATGTACAGAATGAGAAAACTTGTGGCCCAGCCAATCTGTGTTTTAACAAGCTCTGCTAGTGACTTTGATGCAAGTTAATTTAACAACTACTTTAAAAGCTTCAAGCGAAAGAATTGTGTTCCTGCTGGTGGAGAATGAAACACAATTAATGAATCTGCAGAACTGGTACCATGAAGAAAACTGAACCAGGCAGAAAGAAAGCAAGAGCGCTAACCACTTCTTTGCACATTGAAATGATATGTGGGAGTGTGAGGCCAAAATGGTCAAATTAAACACATATTTTTTTTTTCCTCTACAAGCTTACTTGTAGCAAAACTCATGTTTAGAACCAATATTCCCTAGACATGGTTGAAACAGGGTGAGAATAGTTCACAGAAGAGTAGCTCACTAGCTCTAGTCTGACCGCACAATATTTGATTCCTGGCTTTCCTTACTTCCCTACAACTACCTCTATTTCAAGAGTTCCACTTGGCTAATTTGTGTCATTCTTCACCTTCCCGCTTCCTGGCCTGTTCTCCACCTCTGGTACTTAACTTTTCTGGTGCTTCTGCTCCTTCCCAGGTAAATTCAGCTTTGTTAGAGTATATGAGACTTTGTCAGAAAGCCACTCAGACATCCAGGTACAAAGAACAAAGAAAAGGGTTTATTGCTGATCAAGACCCCTTCTTAGAAGAGAGGAGTGAGAAGAAGTGAGAAGCACCGGCTGTTGTTTGAGGTGACCTTTATAACATACTGAGGCTGGGAAAGGCTAGGAGGGCTAGGAGGCAGAGACCGTGGTGTAGATGTGAGGACCAGGGGCTTCATCATGGTGGATTAGGATTGATGGCTGCTGCCTCCGTAGTAGCTCCCCTGTTGCTGCCCAGATCTAAAGGTCACTTTAAGGGGCTCTTGATGTCTTCTTATATGCTGTCCTAGAGAAGTGCCATCTTGAGGTTTATTATTTACTGCCTTTACTATATGGGTATAGTGTTGTCTAGGAAAGGAGCATGTTAAACTATGGAAAGGGGAAACAGCATGCTAAGCTAAGGGAAGGGAGCTCATCGGACTAACGAACTTCAAATCTGGTTGGCCTGGATATTAATAATATTATAGCCAAAAAGATAATTTGTAGCTTCTGGTCTGCAGTTCTGGCTTGAAGTCTATGGCTAGGTACTTCCTTCTTTCCATCTTTTCTTTCTTGTCTCTCTTCCTTCCTCTCCTCTTTCCTCCTCCTCCTCTTTCTCTTGCTCTTTTTCCTCCTCTTCCTTCTCCTTCTGTCCTCTTTTCTTTGAGACAGGATCTCAGGAGGTAGCCAAGAGGCTGGTCTGGAATTTACTGTTTAGCCCAGGCTAACCCTGGACTTGTGATCTTCCTGCCTCAGCCTCCTGAGTTCTGGGATTACAGATGTGCCCTACCATACTCAGCAGGGGCATTTCTAATGGATCCCAGGTGATGCCTAGGTTACAAACATTTTGAGAAGCAAGGTTGAAAATGACAAGTGATATTTCTTTCACCAAGCCTTCTCCCCTGGTCTTGAACTCAGTAAAAGGGTAGAGTTGTAGGGTGACCAATTCTCTTGATTGGTGGGGACAATCTTACAAATCCTGGGTCATAGGATATCTTTCAGTTGTGAGTCAACAAGGATGTTTGCCTTTCTACCTGTCTGGATTGGTCATCTTAACAATATGAACAGCTCATATTCTGTTCCCCATATCCTCATCCATTTCCTCCCTAACTCACTCTTTGTGCCCCTGTGTTATGACCCTGTTTTCTTTAGGATAAATGTTTTCCCTGAGGCTCTTCATTCCTCCCTGGGAGATAAGCATCCACCAGACCTGATGACATAGCTGTGTCTTCACCAGTCTTAAGAACAGTGTCTGACTGGATTGGTTTGGAAGTTTCTTCTTAATGTTGGCCCCCTTCGTTTTGATGAAAACTAAGAGTTCTTCCTACTGTCCATAGAAAGGTTAGGACCTGCTATAAGCCTGTGGTTCACACCTGTAATCCTAGCTACTCAGGAATCTGAGATCTGCAGATTATCTCTGTTCAAAGTCAGCTCAGGCAGAAAAGTATAAGAAATTCTTATCTCCAGTTAACCACCAAAAAGACGTGATCTGTGACTCAAGTGAGAGTGCCAACCTTGAGTGGAAAAGCGAAGGGACATTTAGTGCCCAGTTGCTAAATTTGGGTACCAGTACCCAGAATGCACACACACACACACACACACACACACACACACACACACACACACACACACATTTGGAAACACCTTACCTTAGTACAAAGTCAAGGCTCTCAAACCTTTACTAAGCATCAGAGAGATTGTTAAAAGCACAGATCTGCAGCTCCCCACCCTGGCTTTCAGATTCTATAGGTCTTGATGAAGAAAGGGTTTGCAGAGATACCAATACTGTTGATCCACCCACCATACTGCGAGCCCCTGTGTCCCTTCCAACCAGCCACAGTCATGTTCCAAATTCCCAAGTCCAGCTCATGCTTGCAAGGGAATTCACTAATTCCCTGTTCCTGATAGATATTTTCCTACTCTACACTTTTGCTTCCTTCACTCACAGATGGATTCATTCATTCAACCAATGGCTCATTATTGTACAAAACTTTCTCTAATTAAGACAGAGACGGGGAGAGGACACAATCATAAAATTTAATTCATATCCTACAGAATTAAGAAAATTGAGATTGGGAGAGATAGGACAGAATGATGAAGAAGTAAAGCTGAGGCTCAAAGTGGTAGAGCACTAGCCTTGAGCAAAAGAGCTCAGGGACAGTGCGGCTCAAGTTCAAGCCCCATGACCAAAAAAAAAAAATGACGAAAGGGGTAACATTGATCAAGATGCACTGTATTCATAAATTGATATGTTGAATGGTAACTCCTTTGTATAATTATTTAAAGATAATAAAAATTACAATACTGGAAAATATTTGCCAGCACTAAGGTTTGTACTCAAGGCCTCAAAGTTATTCAGCTTGCTTACTTGACTGGTACTGTAACCTTGAACCACACCTCCACCTTAGTGTGAGTTTGTGTGATCTTATGCACACAAGCCAGTACCAAGGCTTGAACTCAGGGCCTTGCATTCTGGAATGGCTTTTTCACTCAAAGCTAATGTGTTATCACTTGAGCCACAGTTCCACTCCTGGCATTTTAATGGTTAATTTAGAGGTAAGAGTCTCAGACTGGACTTGTCTGCCTGGGCTGGCTTTGAACATGATCATCTGACTCCCTTCCTGAGTAGATAAGAGTACAAGCACGAGCTCTGGCTTCTTTAAACATACCTCAAGATCAAAATGACTCTCTCTGTCAAATGCCATCATGAGGTTTATGGTACCAAGGAGGGAATGATATAAAAATTACCCATTTATATATGCAGTGCTTCATTTCTAAGGAGCTTCCATATGCAAGCCCCCATTGAACATCATCAGAGTCCTAAAAAATGACAGACCAGCTACTATTTTAATCTCCCACAAGAGATGTAAGGCTAAAGAAGAGGAGTAGGTTACTCAGAGCATTATCTCCCCACCTTTCTAAGCCAAGGCCAGTATTTCCCAGAGTCAGTCTACTTTAGTCAGCCTTGGCCTCTCAAATGGTCTCTGGAGCCTAATCAAACACTATCTATCCCAAAAGACATTCCCTGGCAGCCCCAGTTCAAGTTATTTTTCTTGCTTATGAACAGAGACAGTATTTTGTTTAGTCTCATTATTGACTTTTCCCAAGAACCTATCTTTCTAGGCTCCAATCTATCTCCTTGACTCCATTTTTTTTCCTCCCATGACACTTCTTAGAGTAGAAACTTAATGCAGTGCTAAGAAATGAGTGAAGGAATGAAAGTTATTTTTTTTTTATTTTACTTTCTTTTATTGCCAGTCCTGGGGCTTGTGAACTCAGAGCCTGGGCGCTGTCCCTGAGCTTCTCTGTGCTCGAAGCTAGCACTCTAGCATTTGAGCCAGAGCACTACTTCCAGCCTTTTCTGTTTATGTGGTACTGAGGAATCAAACCCAGGGCTTCAGGCATGCTAGGCAAGCACTGTGCCACATTCCCAGGCAAGCTTTTATTTTTTAATCAGTAGTTTTATGGATAAGATAATCAGGGAAGGTTGGGAGTCGTAGTTCCTTACAGTAATCCCATCCCTAGTGGGTGGAAGCAGGAAGAACACCAGTTAGTTCCTAGCTGGCCCCAGCCAGAGGGCTATGCAAATAAACAAACATAGATAATCAATGATAGGTATATTTGAAGAAAACAGCAGACCTAGTATTATCTCTTTGTTATTTGGCTCCATAAATAAAAGTGGAGAGAACTAGCCATTAAAGACTTGCTTGCTGAGGCCAAGTGTTTTCTACAGTAAACATCTTGCCCTTAAAACCTAATAGCTAAATACTACTGCTCCCAATTTCAAGTGGGTGATAGGACCTAGAACTGTAGAAACAGTCATCTATGATTAGACACTGGAAGCATAGGAGGGACTAAAGCCTACCTAATTACATTATAGCAATAAGAAACTGCCCAGGCCAGGTGCTGTTGACCCATACCTGTAATCCCAGCTACTCAAGAGACTGAGATCTGAGGATCATGGTTCAAAGGCAGCCAGGGTAGGAAAGGCTGTAAGACTCTTAAGTCAAATTAACCTTCAGGAAACTAGAAACGGCACTGTGGCTCAAAGTGGTACAGTGGTAGCTTTGAGCAAAAGCTCAGAGATGGTGCCCAGGCCCTGAGTTCAAGCCTCACAACCAACAACAACAACAAAAAAAGAAACTGTCTAGTACCTACCAACTAAGAAATCAATGCATGTTGGGAATGTGACTTAGTGGTAGACTGCTTGCTTAGCATGCATGAAGCCCTGGGTTTGATTCCTCAGTACCACATAAGCAGAAAAAGCCAGACGTGGTGCTGTGGCTCAAGTGGTGGAGTGCTACCACAAAAGAAGGTCAGTGACAGTACCCAGATTTTGAGTTCAAGCCCCAGGACTGGAAAATAAATAAAAATAAATAAATAAATTCATATGTAATACTTGAGATGGCTTTCTGATAACATTGTTTCTTGCCTTGTTAGAGCTCATCTTTGATCCACCATTGCTAGCTGAATCCTCCAATCCATTCTTTAAAGAAAGGAGAAAAAATTCACTATTCCCACACTCTTCTGGTTCTTCATGTGACCATTTAGCACTGGTGATAAAATACTGGCCTGAGACTTAGGCAGTAAATCTCTCTTAACAAAAGGAATTGGGTCATAACAAAACACTCATTAGAAAAGAGTGTGAACAAAACACTAGTGGCTCATGCCTGTAATATTAGCTACTCAGAAGACTGAGAACTGGACAATCATGACCCCAAGCTAAACTAGACAGAAAAGTCTGCAAAACTCCATCTCCAATTAACCAACCAAAAAGTTGATCTGGAGATGTGGCTCAAGTGATGAACACCAGCTATGAGCAAAAAGTCAAGTGACAATGGAACAATGGAAGGCCCTGAGTTCAAGTCCTGGTAAAGAGAGAGTCAGAGAGAGAAAGAGAGAAAGAGAGAGAGAGAGAGAGAGGGAGAGGGAGAGGGAGAGGGAGGGAGAGAGAGAGAATAGAAAAAGAGAATAGAGAGAGGGAGAGAGAGAGGGAGAGAGAGAGGGAGAGAGAGAGGGAGAGGGAAAGAAGAAGGGAAAGGAAGGGGAAAGCTTTGGGGTTCTTGGACCAGAGTTAAGGGTTATGTATAACTGCAAGGATAAGATCGAAAGGGTTAAAGACTTCAGGAAAAACAGAATTTAGACATTAAAGCAATATGTTAAACATTCTCCTTATTATAGAACTGAATGTTATTAGAGAGTTCAACAAAAGGACTTTTTTTTTGCCAATGGAGCGCAGATGGGTTTGATAGAGATAGTCAAATGTCAGTTGACACTAGTGAAATGAGGGATGCCTGGGACTGCCTTAACTCAGCTAAATTCTCAACCATCAGACGTTCGGACTGTCCTGAAACCCAGACACATCAAAAGTGACTTCTCACAGAAAGAAGGAAGTCCAATGTTTATCCCTTCTTGAAAGTACTACAATGTCCTACATAGTTAGTATCTCTTAGTTTAATTGGCTAGGGTTATGACCATTATAACAATTTAATTAGCCATTAATATAGTGAAATAAATTTTGACATCTTAAATGATAACGATGTGCATAATATTTACCATTTTAGTAAAGTTATTTTAAATAATGTAAAAAAAGATCCACCAAAAGCTTCCAAACTCTTTGAATCAGGTAGAAAATAAAAGCTTTTAAAGCACATTTTCCAGAAGAAGAAAAAAATCAATATGCAACACATGTCCTGTTTTTGCTGGCGGTAATGCTGGTGTTGGGTATTGGTATTGAATTCAACGCCAGGGTGCAGTTAGGGTTGAAGTGCTCTATCACTTGAACCACAGCTCTACTTCTGGTGTTTTGGTGGTTAATTGGAGATGAGAGTCTCACAGTCTTTCCTGCCCAGTCTGGCTGAGAACCATCATCCTCATATCTTGACTTCCTAAGTAGCTAGGATTATAGATGTGAGCCGTCAGTTAAATGTCTATTTCTTTTTTTTTTTTGGCTGGTCATGGGGCCTGAACTCTGGGTCTGGGCACTGTCCCTCAGCTCTTCAGCTCAAGGCTAGCGCTCTACCACTGGAACCACAGCGCCACTTCCGGCTTTTTCTGTTTATGTGGTGCTGAGGAATTGAACCCAGGGCCTCATGCTTGCAAGGCATGCACTCTACTGCTGAGCTACCTTCCCAGCCCCAAATGTCTATTTCTTAACTGGTCACCATTGTTTTTCTGCCTGTCAGTTTTGGTAGCTGGTTAGATGTCCTGGGACTAACAGGTAGAAATGACATCACTGGCACTGATGCTGTTCATGTGACACTGGTGTCAGTAGCAGTTTGACTCAGGTATGTGTGCACAGAGATGAGACACAAGCTGGAAACTTGGGTTTCCTGAAAATTAAAAAAAAATGCACCAGATATTCAATTTTTTTCACAATTTCTCTCTCTCTCTTTTTTTTTTTGGGGGGGGGGTCTGGTCGTGGGACCTGAACTCTGGGCCTGGGCGCCGTCCCTCAGCATTTCAGAACAAGGCTAGCGCTCTACCACTTGAGCCACAGTGCCACTTCCGGCTTTTTTCTTTTTGCTTATGTGGTGCTGAGGAATCGAACCCAGGGCCTCAGGCATGCAAGGCAAGCGTTCTACCACTGAGCCACCTTCCCAGCCCCTCACAGTTTCTTAGAAAAAAATTCAGAACAACCCCTTAACCAGTGGCAGGTTGGTTCCTAGAAACTTTCAAAGCTGGCAGTAAGCACAAATGCAGACGCATATATAGAAATAAAACTTATTGAGTGTTCACACCTGGATCCAGATGAGAACTGACGATTTTGCTTGATCATGAAGGAGGAATTCTTGCAAAATAAAAATAATATCAGAATAACTTATGCTGTGTATCTTTTTTTAACTGTTTTTGTTATTGCTGTTGTTGTTTTGTACTGGGGTGAAACCCAAAGTGTTGCTAGACAAGTGCTTTGCTAATGAGCTCTGTCGTAGCCCTTCTTTTTCTCTTTCAGTACTTAGGTTTGAACTCAGAGCCTCATTCTTGCCCAGCTTGCTTGCTCATGGCTGGTGTTCTACTTCTTGAATCATATCTCCAGCCCAGCTTTTTGCTAGTTCATCAGAAATGGAGTCTTGTAAACTTTTCTGCTTGGGCTGGCCTCGAAATGGGATCCTCTGGAGTCTCAGTCTCTCAAGTAGTGAGGGCAACAGGCTTGAGCCGCTGATGCTTGGCTATATGTGTGTAGATTCCTAATACTAGATGCTCATCTAAATAACATGGAATGGTAAATTTGCTTTTGGACAGTCACCTCCTTAGACATTTTCTGCAATTATCTTCATTTTACAGAATAAATTTGGAAACAAAAGGTCAGTAACTTGCCCAGTCTCACACCTAATAAAGGATGATACAAACCGTGTGAGCCCTGTCCACACTCAGCCCAATATATTCAGTCACTTTAATACATACAGATGGATACACATTTTTTTACTATAAGAAACACATAATAGTAAAACTTGGAGAAAATGAAATCATAGTGCTTCCAGGCTCATAATAACTGTTAGATATTTACTTTCAGTAATACTTGTTACACTTTTTTTTTTTCTGTGCTAGGATCAAATCCAGGGCCTTGCACTTGCTAGGCAAGTGTTCTGTCTGTAAACTGTAGCTCTGGCCCTCACATATTTTTGTGTGCATTTGAGCTAGTACTAGGGTTTGAACTTAGGGCCCAGGTGCTATCTCTTAGCTTTTTCTGCTCAATACCAAGGTTTTATCACTTGATTCACAGCTCCTCTTTGTGCTTTGTTGGTGGTTAATTACAGATAAGAGTCCCATAGACTTTTCTGCCCAAGATGGCTTCAAATTGCTATCCTAAAATCAAATTCAAATTGCTATCCTAAGATTCAGGCATGAGTTCCTCAGACTCAACTAAGCCCACACATATAGCTAAACTTTTGTAGTTCTATGATTTGGATTTTTTACTCTTTATAAGAGAAGTATTTTCCACGCTATTAATAGTGTTTAGAACTTTTTTGTTCTCTATTTTGTGTTTGTTTGTAGGTGACATCCCTGGGCTTGGACTCAGGGTCTTGGTTCTGTTTCTGAGCATTTTTGCCCAAGGCTAGCACTCTACCACTTGAGCCACACAACTCCACTTCTGGTTTTTTTTTTTTTTTGTGCTTTGAACTGAAATCCTCAAATCTCAGCTTTCTAAGTAGCTAAGATTACAGATGTGAGCCACCAGTACCTGACAATATTTCATTTATGTGAAGTATTACAAAAGCTGGGTAACATTATATATGTACATACTTCATTAATCTAGAATTGTTAACATTTACATTGTGTTCAAAAGCTGTGAGCTGGTTAAATTGTACTTGGAGCATATACCCTGGTTCAAATCCTTGCTCCTTTACCTATAAGCTCTATATAAGCATGCACGTACATGTGCACACGCGCGCACACACATGCCCACGTGCAACACTCACCAGTACTGGGGCTGAACTCAAGACCTTTCATTCTTGCTTGGCTTTTTGATCAGGACTGACCTTGAGCCATACTTCCACTTGCAGGGTTTTTTTCTTTTTGTTTAGTTTTGATTTTTGCTGGTTATCTGGAGATAAGAGTCTTGGATTTGTCTGCCTGTGCTGGCTTCAAACCTCAATCCTCAGATCTCAAACTTTTGAATACCTAATGAGCCACCAGTACCTGGCTTGAGATATGTAAAATTACTTAGCATGTCAGAGTTTCCATTTTCTTGTTTGTAGAATAAAGTAGTAATAGTAACAACGGCCTGGGGTGGTTGTGAGGATTAACGACATTAATGGAAGAACTTAAAACATTTGCATAACAACATTACTGTTATAATTGTGTTGTAATTTCTTCATACATGAGGTTATATACATGTAAAAAAACATCTATCTTGTGATAGATACATTGAGGTAAAGCTACTGGGTCAAAAGATACAAATAGTTTTGTACAAATAATTGATTAGTGTTACTGAAGATCTGTAGAGGAAATTGTGGAGGTATTTTGACTCTCTGGAAGACTGAATCATCACGAAATAAAATTTACCTTTAGTCTCTGACAGTTGTTCAGGTAGGAGAGGTCCATCTTGAATTACTGTACTGGCATTCTGGGTCATTGCTCTCTCCAGCTCTGCAACTTCAAGTTTTCCAATGTCTTTAAACAAATGCTTATTAAATTTCATCCATGTTGAGCTAAACATAACAGCTGGAGTGTAAGACCTTGACAGCCAATGGCACATGGCTGTTTGCTTTCTTAAGATATAATGTAACATATATACATATAATATATAATAAAATAGATTAAATAGCTGGGTGCTGGTGGCCTATACCTGTTATCTTAGCTTCTCAGGAGGCTGAGATCTGAAGATCATGGTTCAAAGTGAACCCAGGCAGAAAAGTCACTGAGTTGCTTATCTTCAATCAACTTACAAAAAAAGCCAAAGTGAAGCTATGGTTCAAATGGTTCCTTGAGCAAAAAGCTCAGGAACAGTACTCAGGCCCTGAGTTCAAGCCCTGGGACCAGCACAAAAACAAACCAACAGACAAAAAATATATATGTATATATACACATAAATTGCATATGTAACCAATATATATATATACATATACACATGTATATATACACATATATGTATATATGTTATATATTTGTTCACTATGCAATTTATTACAGCATTCTAAAACTATAAAAATAGCTCCTTTAGTTTTAGCTCCTATGGTTTGTGCTTGGGTAATTTATTATGTGCATATGAGGAATGTAAACATTGATTTTTTTGCAAATTAATCAGTCCATATACTGAAAAAATGTTTTGCCTCTCCTATTGATTTGTGCTCCTGTCAGTATCAAATATTTTATTCTTAGGTGAAATTTACTTTGAACATATATTTTATCTCATTAATCTATTTTAGGTACTAGTGTTACATGCTTTTAATTATTATAACTTTATAATAAACTTTGATATTTGGTATGAATAGTCTCTTCCCATTATTCACCAGTCTCAAAATTGATCTGTGCTCTTTTTGCCTATTTTCCTTTTTAGGTTCATGCTAAAATAAATTCCTTTCAAATATTATCTGAAAATACAAAGATTTGAAAGAGGGTTGTTACTGTATTTTCATTTAAATACATACATACATACATATATATATATATATGTATACACACACATACTTTGGAAAGAATGAATGACATTTAATTGTTATTTTTTACACTTGAAAGTAGTTTTTTATTATTAATTTAGTATCAGTGTAGCTCTTTACAAATTTTATTTGGCTGCATCACATATTTCAAGTTAAAATTAGTCATCAAATCAGGAACCAGTGTCTCATGCCTGTAATCCTAGGAGCTACTTGGGAGGTTCAGATTGTAGAGATCATGGTTTGAAGCCAACCTAGACAGAAGAAATGTTTGCAAAACCCTTTCGCAGTGAAGAGCTAGATTTGGTACCCATGCCAGTTATCCTACCTGCCTGGACAGTTCTCTTCCCAGCTTATAGAGGCAGAAAGCAAGACCCAATCTCAAAAGTAAAACTTAGGGGCTGGGAAGGTGGCTCAGTGGTAGAGCGCTTGCCTTGCATGCCTGAGGCTCTGGGTTCGATTCCTCAACACCACATAAGCAAAAAGAAAAAAGCCGGAAGTGGCGCTGTGGCTCCAGTGGTAGAACGCTAGCCTTGAGCTGAAGAGCAGAGGGACAGCGCCCAGGCCCAGAGTTCAGGCCCCACGACCGGACCCAAAAAAAAAGAAAAGTAAAACTTAGGGCTGGAGAAATACCTGCTTATCAAAGATGAGGACTTGAGTTCAAACTCCAGTATTGAAAAAGAAAAACATCATAAAACTTCATATATTTTGTTGTTCTTGAACAATTAAAGTCTGAAATGTTATTTGAGTTAATGATTGCTGTTACTTAGAAATACTGTTGATTTATATTAATGTTTATGCCTCCTAATATTTTATTAATTCATCGAGTTTATTCATAGTTTAACTGATAGCTTTTAAGTTTTCCAACTATAATTTTGAAGTATAGGATAGGTTGCAACTTTGTGTGTGTGTGTGTGTGTGTGTGTGTGCGCGCGCGTGCTTGCGCGCGCTGGTTTTAGGGCTTGCACTCAGGGCTTGGGTACTGTCCCTGAGGTTTTTGCTTAAGGCTGGTACTCTATCAGTTAATCCACAGCTCCATTCCCAGCCTTTTGGTATTTAATTGGAGGTAAGAGTCTCATGGACTTTCCTGCCCCAGCTGACTTAGAGCCACTATCCTCATACCTCAGCCTCCTGAGTATATAGATTACACAGCACTTTGGCTAGGTTGCAATGTTTTCATTGAACAGTTCTTTGTTTAGTCAGTTTTATTATGGTGAATAGGCTTTAAAAATACTATTAAGTCTATTATTGTAACAAAATCATTATAGTAACATTGCTCATTTTAAATGTATAGTTCTAGAATTTTTACATTAATGTTATGTTGCCCATTAGTTTAAAATATATATTATATTCAGGAAATATTTTCTTCTTTTTTAAAATCAGAAATAGGTATTAAATTTTATCTCATGCTTCTAAAAATAATGTATTAAATTAATAATTTACTTCATTTTCTTCTTTCATCTACTATTGTTGAATATTTCATTACAATTTTGTAACATTTGTACTAGCATGGATACATTCTATCTTTCTGTGATGGTGAGCTCTATTGAAAACAGAATTGTACATTATTTTTGTTTCAACTTATTTACTGTATCATCTTGTAGTACCATTATTCACTCATTGCTATTACACTATTAATAACTATAAAGCAGTCTTTTCCGTCTTCTTCACCATTTCTTGTCATAAAAGCTACTTTATTTTATATTTATATTATTTCATCTGCTTTTAGATGTAAACATGTAAGGATGGAAGGTCTTTGCTATAAAAACAAATTTCTGTGTCATTTTTCTTTAAATATGACTTCTGAAAGCATCACCCAATCATTAGGCTTTCATTTTAAATTAATTTTAGAATCTTTCCATGTGAATAAGAAAATTTAAGCCATTTATACTTGTCATAATTTTTAGGCTTGATTGGACTTATTTTATACTTTTTTTCCTTCCATTAATTCCTCATTGTTTCACTCCTACTTTGTCTTTTTCAGAGATTATGCATTGTTTACTTTTTAGTTTTTACAATTATTAAGAAAATCAATATTGGCTTCCAATTCAACTGTTGTTTACATTAAATCGTCTGCAATTTATCTAAAATGCTTTCTTATCTAATGATTTAAAATTGTAATGACAACTTGTTATGCTTTTGTTTTCTTCTCCTCTTTCTATACAATGATCATTAGTTATATCGTCTGGTAAGAATAATTTTAAATAGCAGCTAGTGAGTGGATCAATATCAGCAAGTGAATGGATCATACGGTAGAGCACCTGCCTAGTAAGCATGAGACCCTAAATTAAAACCCCAGTAACACACACACACACACACACACAAACACACACACACACAATCCCTCTGCAGATTATATAAAAAATAATGATCTTTAGTAAAATCTATGTAGCCATGAACACAATTGGTTTTTTTCTTTTTCTTTCTTTCTTTTTTTTTTTTTTTGTGTGTGCTAGCATTCCTGGGCCCTGTCCATAGCTTTTCCATTGAAAGCTGACACTCTACCACTTGAGTCACAGCTCTACTTCTGGCTTTTTGGTGGTTAACTGGAGCTCAGCATCTCATGGACTTTCCCACACAGGCTAGCTTCAACTTGGAATTCTTAAGATCTTAGCCTTCTGAGTAGCTAAGATTACAGGCATCAGCCACTGGCACCCAGTTGAAGAGCAGTTCTCAATTCACTTTAATTTCAACATATTTTATTCTTTTATTGTGTCTTTACCGTCAATGTTTAACACTTCCTTTTTTTACTAAAGTTTCCAATTTTTTTGTTTTTTTGCCTTGTCACCTCAGTGATCTAGACAATATTCTGCCAATTTTTTTGCAGAAAATAACTCTTGTTTCCTATGTTTTCAGGTACTTGAAAGATTTTTGATTGCTGTTACAAATGCACAATTCATTTCCCACAACACTATATATAAATAAAAACATAACATTAAAAACTATTAGCCAGGTGCCAGTGGATCATCCCTGTAATTCTAGCTATTCAAGAGATTGAAATCTGGAAGATTTCAAAGCTAGTCTGTAAGATTCTCTCTCCAATTAACCACCAAAAAACTCAGACTGGAGACATTGCTCAAGTGGTAAAGCATCAGCTGAGTTCAAGCTGTACTACTGGCACTAAAGAAAATAAAATGAATTTTAAGAGCCTTTCAGTTTATATAGATTAAGTGGCAAGAGCACTTCCCTAGCAAATATGAACCAAATACCAGAAAAAGAAAGAGAGAGAGAGAGAGAGAGAGAGAGAGAGAGATTTATTCTAGGTCATTTCAAAGTTCTTATTTTTCATTAAAATATGAAGGTAATCTACAAAAACATAAATATGACTTTATTGTATAACCTCCATCACTTTGTCCTGAAAAGTTAAAAATGATCTAAAGACAGGCAGTGATCTCTACTTCATCCAATTCCATCTTTTTATTCTGTATTCTATTTGATTTGATTCAATCCATTTTGCTCTGAAGAATTCTTACAGTGTTAGTGCAATTTCTATATATGGACAATTTTCTTTTTTCATAAACTAGACTTTTCCTTTTGATCTATCTACTCTATTTTTAGAGGAGCATTTATTTATTTATTATTGTTGTTGTTGTCATGGAGCTTGAATTCTGGGCCTGGGCACTGTCCCTGAGCTCTTTAGCTCAAGGTGAGCGCCCTACCACTTGAGCCATAGTGCCACTTCTGGTTTTCTGGTGGTTAACTGGAGATAAGAGACTCATGGACTTTCCTGCCCAGGCTGGCTTTGAACTGTGATCCTCAGATCTAGCCTCCTGAGTAGCTAGGATTACAGGCGTGAGCCACCGGTGCCTGGCTGAACATTGATTACTCATAATTTTGAGAAACCATCTAATATCAATATATTATATACTCTGTGGTAAATCTTCTGTTAGGGGTAGAGTTATGATAATAGATGTTTGTTGCCCTGAAGGAGATTACATTCCATGTTAGAGTACACATCATTTTTCTACTCATTTTCTCTTTTAACTCTAAATTCATTTCTATAGATGTGTAAAGGAGTCATGAAATTTTTCATCTGCATCTCTGATTTCTCTTACTGTAAAACAGAAATTTTACTTACTGTATTTTTTTCATTTAGTCATGATCTATTCTCATTTTTTACCCTGTTCTTGTTTACCTAAAACCAATATATACTAAAACCAATATATACTTTCTTGCTGCATTGTTATAATTGCATTCCTAAGAATGTTCATATTATCAAAGAGTTATTATAAGTTTTATTTCATAGGGAAAGGAGTTAGGGGCTAAAATTTCAAATGTTCAGCATTTTTTTAAACTAAAACAGTCATCATAATGTGTTTTTAAGCTCAGATTATAGTGAATGAATTTGACAATGAAAATTAGTATAGTGTGTGTGTGTGTGTGTGTGTGTGTGTGTGTTTGTGTGTGTGTGTGTGTTGGGGCTTGATCTCAGGGCCGTGCTAGAAAGCACACTGAATGAATAAATGAACACTTCACTCTTCTCAATAACTGGGATAGACTTATTTCTTGTATTTTTACTGTTGATACATAAAATTATTTTTCAAGCAAAGTGCAGGAAGTTCACATATGCAATCCTAGCTAGTCAGATCTGAGGATCCTGGTTCACAGCCAGCCTGGGCAGACAAATTTAAGAGATTCTTATTTCCTGTTAACCAATAAAAAGCTGGAGGTGTACTATGGCTCAAGTGGTAGAACATCAGTCTTGAGTGAAAAATCTGAGCAAGAGTGCAAAGCTTTGAGCCCGCACTGCAGTACTTGTACAAACAAACAAACAAACAAAAAACAATTTTAATTCAGATAGTTCTATAGCTTTAAAAAATGAATTCAGTCTAAGTGTGCTCCATACTGAAATTCATTTGGTATCTTTAATTCCTCAAATTGGAATCTTAAGATACGCTTATTGGGTTGAAAAACCAGCTTAAAAACAATTTTGTCAAGTAAGTCTGGCTTTTTTTTTAATTCAATGAACAGTTTTAAAAATTAGCTTCATTGTTTTTTAATTTACCATCTGTTAACTCAATAAATAAGAGTTCTTAAAGTTAACCTAATTGTCTTGGAATTTGCTGTTTTTGAAGTTGATTAAAGTTATTTAAATTAATTTTATTGTATATCCAGACTAAAACAAAATATGTTTGCATTTAGATAGATCTTGGCTAATAATTTACAAATAAATGTGCCTATTTGTAAAATGAACCATTTATATTTATATTATGTAAATATGCAGAAAGATAGGCTGATATCAGGTCAAGGAGCTAATATACCAACACACCAAAAATCGAAGCCATTAAAGCTTGGGACCAAGTGCAAAATTTTTGTCAGCTCTGTGTCTTACCTAATGAAGAAGAAATGGAAGCATTAACTGGAATGCAACCTTTTTTTTCTCAACCAATTCCTTAAGGAGAACAGAACTACTGTTTCTTTAACTATTGTCTCACCTCTACTCAGAGTTTATTGGACTAAGGGTGAATACTGGTCCTAAGTGGGTTAACTGGATTCTACTCACCGAATTGTGAATGACAGGAAATTCCTTTCTCTGATGGCTTGATTGGCATCCATGGCTCATGCACAACTGGTAGCCACAATTCACTATGTGAATTGAGGAGAGGAGGAAGCTGACGTACCATGAGGAAGAAAGAGACAGATGAGACTTGGACAAAGCGTTGCCTGAGTTCCCTTCAGTTGCTGAGGCCTTTTGCATCCTTGATTTAGGCTTGCAGGAAAACTTCCATTGTGCTGTCCCCTTTGTTAATCTCTGAGTGTTAGGGAGTAACACTGAGAAGTCAATGTGATTTGAACTAAACACACCAGAGAGGAAATCTTTCTTGAAGTAAATGATTGTTTTGTTGGAGATTTCTAGATGTCTCTTCTAGCCTTGCTTTCATTCAAGTAAGGCTAAGTCAACATGTTGTTGATCTGTTTTTTTTCTTTGATGGGTATTGCTTTCTATGGCTTATCTAAAAATCTTAGTCTATCTCTGAGTTGCAGTGTTTTTGTCTAAAAGTTTTTTCTTTTTCTTTTTCTTGCCAGTCCTGGGGTTTTAATTCAGGGCCTGGGCATCATCCCTGAGCTTTTTTGCTCAAGGCTAGCACTCTACCAGTTGAGCCTCAGCGCCACTTCCAGCCTTTTCTGTGTATGTGGTACTGAGGAATCGAATCCAGGGCTTCATTTATGCTAGGCATACACTCTACCACTGAGCCACATTCCCAGCCCCACTCTTTCTTATTTTAGCTTGTCTATTTAGGTTTATAATCCATCAAATGTTAGTATATGATGTAAGACAGGGATGTGGTCCTCCCCCAACTCCCTGCCTTCCAGACCCCTAGTGGCCCCAGAATCATTTGTTGAAAACTATTTTGTGTATTTGGTTGCTTTGATGAAGATGAACATGGAATAGGGAGAGAGGAAGATGTGGAGAGGCCATTTAAAACTAACAGTTTACATAAAAAAATGAGAGACTTATTTTATTGTATGAATTTTATTATTAATGATTTAAGAAAATCACAGTAGTGTTATTTAAAAAAGGTTAACATTTAGCCAGGCACTGGTGGCTCATGCCTGTAATCCTAGCTGCTCAGGAGGCTGAGATCTGAGGATCATGGCTTAAAGCCAGCCCCAGCAGGAGTCTGTGAGATTCTTATCTCCAATTAAACACCAGAAAACCAGAAGTGGCACTGTAGCTCAAGTGGTAGGGCACTTGCCTTGAGCTGAAGAGCTGAGGGACAGTGTCCAGGCCCAGAGTTCAAGTCCCACAACCAACCAAAAAAAAAAGTTAACATTTATTCATCAAAAATCATTTTTCTATAAGTTTATGCCTAGTACACTTAAAACATATCTGGTGATCATTAAACTCAGTTCTTTGTCTCAGATTATAATCTATTTTCTCTTTCCTACTATCTGCATATTGTGATCCAACTATTTTTGTGTTCCCAACAGTAAAAGGAACCAACCATACTGAGATACAGACTGAGGCTGTGTCTGTGAGATGGAATAGGCAATATTTGCCCAAGATTACTAAAATTACTAAACTGATAATAAAGTCAAAACAGAATTCAACTCCTGGCCTGCTTGTTAGTTTTACTTCTCTGTACTTCTCTGTAACTGGAGCTTGTCTCTTCAATTGCATAAACCAACTCTCAGGTTTCCTACAAAGACTCTAGAATAATAATATTATGGTATGTTTGAAATGGGAAAATACTTCTCAAAATCCATTGCCAAGCAAAGCACAAGTCACAGATGATCTGCATGTAAATTGCCTTCAGAACTCACTTCAGTACTCACCTCCAAAACCCTGAAGTAACCATGGGAGGCCACTAGCTCAAGGGTTCTGCCTGGAACAGGCCTCATCTGATCTCCTTGTAAGTGAAAGGCCACAAAAGTTTCATATACTGGTTACAGTTTTATAACATAGTATTTGGGTCCCTTCTTCTTATTTCTTAAAAATGTATTGTAGAATATCTATAGCGTTAGCTAAAAATGATCCATTTTCCTATTTAAGGAAAAATTTTACCTTAATTTATCCTAAAAAGCCATCCCTTCCTCAATCCAGGCTTACATGATTATTCCCAAATCAAGGGTAGTCATTTGACCCAGAGTGACCGAGTTGGGGAATTAGAACTGTTGCTCCTGATGCACAGGGCCATACTGTGTACAATGTGTGTATGATACAATTCACAATCACAATTAGGTGTAATACTTTAGCAAAACACGGGAAAGAGGAACAGAACTAGAAGCTGAGAGAAAAGATGAACTATGAAAAAAGCTCTGAGGAACAAAATTCTTGCTGGACACTAAAAGCTCATGCCTATACCCTTCACTACTCAGTAGGTAGAGAGCTGAGGACTACAGTCAGTCTGAAGCCAGTCTGGACAAACAAATCGGAGAGACTCTTCTTTCCAACTAACCAGCAAATAAAGTTGGACTGGAGATATAGCTCAAGTGGTAGCGCATCATTTGTGAGCAGAAAAAGCCAAGCTATAATGCCAGGTCTTGAGTTCAAACCCAGTAACAGGCAAAACAAATCTATGAAAATGAAAATAAAGAGATTTTAAAGGAAAAGTCAGACTAAAGATAAAAATGATTGTTGACAACTCACATCTAGATCCAATTATGCCTGAAGCAGACTTGATACTATGTGTCTCTTGTTGCTGCCAGAGCACCATGCTTTTCCAGCGGTGCTCTGCCGTTTGACCCACTTCTCCAGTCTGTTTTTTTGCTGGTCATTTTTGAAAAAGAGATTCACAGATCTGCCTAGACTGGCTTTGAGCAGTTATCCTCCTCATGAGTAGCTAGGATTCCAGAGGTAAGCCACCAGTGCCTAGTTTACACTGCATACTGCATTTCCTTATGTGAGCAAAGTGAAGTATACAATTGACAACAAAATAAAAAAGCCTTTTGAGTTAAATCTATGTCTCTTACTTCTTGTGTCCTAAGTCAATTTGTACTGTTGGATTATACCTGGTTCTGGTTTCAACAAAACTCTGATTTTCTGGGCACAGAGTAGGAAAGAAACCTGTATTTAAAACCAGCACAGACACACAGGCATGGAAGTCTGAGATGTATTCAGCCCATCTCTTCATTTGTGGCTGAACGAAGACATGTAACTGTCTTTCCCAAGATTACAAGCAACACCTATCCATTCTGAGTGGGCAAGAATTAGCACTGAAAAGAACAAAGAGCCCAGGACTGTGGACAGCAATGAGCCAGCTGGTTAGAGTGCAGAAGTAGAATTCCTTTCAGCTACGTTCTTCAGGATGACTTGAGGCCCTTGGGCCATGCTTTTAACCTTCTCCTTCCTCAATCCAACACATCTTTGGGTCAAATGAAGACATTTAATGAGAGCAAAGGGTCTACATTTGGCAGCATTCTCAGCACATTAGAATAAGAATGCTCTTAATGCTAGTACACTGTTCCTGAAATGACAGAGAGAAGTTAGCAGGAGGCAGGGAATGCAGACTCACGCTTTATCCTACATTTTGAAACAACCAAAAAGCCTTTTTTTGTTTTTCGTGTGTGTGTGTGTGTGTGTGTGTGTGTGTGTGTGTGTGTGTGTACTGGGGCTTGAACTCAGGGCCTGCGCACAGTTCCTTAGCTTTTTCTATCAAGGCTGGCACTGTGCTATTTGAGCCAGACCTCCATTTCTTGCTTTCTGGTGGTTAATTGGAGATAACAGTTTCACAGACATTCTTGTCTGGTCTGGCTTTGAACTTGATCCTCAGATCTTAGCCACCTGAATAGGTAGGATTATAGCTTCCAAAAGTCTTTAAAAGACTTTTTCTTGTGTTGTTGTTAAAAATGCATGCAAAATGTTGCACTGAGCAGGCACTGGTGACTCATACCTGTAATCTTAGTGATCCAGCCCAGGCAGGAAAGTCCATGAGACTCCTATGTCCAATAAACTACTCAGAAAAAGCCGGAAGTGGTGATGTAGCTCAAGTAGTAGCATGCTAGCCTTGAGCCAAAGACACTCAGGGATAGTGCCCAGACTCAGAGTTCAAGCCCTAGGATCTGAAAAAAAAAAGTTGCACTGAATTCTCTTTTATGTGCAATTCTATTTTAATAAAAATCATTTTCCTCTAAAATTTTTCAAGGAAAACAACCCCAGAAATAGAGATAATTACTTAATAAATAGAGGTCTTAATTATTAAATAAAGGCCACAATTATTACTTGGCTTGTCTATCACCAGTGTACCATCAACTCCTCCAGAAATGTTTACTTCTACACCACCTTTTCTGTCCTCCGATTTCTTTTCGATTAGAATCATAACGACACACTTAGCATTAACAAATAGAAGCAATCATAATTTCTTACTGAGTTCTAACCCCATGTGGAAATTCTTGTATGTGTCACTAACTCCTGGAGATACTATTGCATAACATTGATGAGGAAACTGAGGCAGAAAGAAATAAGGAGACTTGCTCAAGGCTATGGGAGGAGTAATGAGCTGAACCAGACTTACATTCCAGGCAGTTGGACACCTGAGGCTGTTTTGCCTACAACATTTATTTACCCCAAAGTTCACTGAAAACCTAATTTGTTCATACTAAGCCTTTGCATTCAAAACTCATGGAACACATAAAATGGAAATTTTTTTTATTATACATAAATTATACAATAAAAGTCAAGAAAGTTGACTTTCTTTTAGTGAAGAAAGCTGAATAAAACAGTATGTCGCATAGAGCCAAGTTTGTTAAGAATTTAAAGACCTTCTTATTCAGTGAATTGAGCAGTTTTAAGAATATAGATGTAGCCAGATGCTGGTGGCTCATGCTTGTAATTCTAGCTACTTGGAAATCTCAGGGTCTGAGTATCACAGTTCAAAGCCAGCCCAGGCAGGGAAAAGTCTATGTGACTCTGATCTCTAATTAACAACCAAAAAACTGGAAGTGAAGCTGTGGTTCAAATGGTCAAGTTCCAGCCTTAAGTGAAAAAGTTAAGGGACAGTACTCAGGTTCTGAGTTCAAGTCCCAATACTGGCATAAAAAAATGTAAAAGTAAACAAAAAAATATTGGTATAGCCAGGAGACAAATTTACAAGAAACTGCACATGCCTTGTGAAAGACTACTTAGTGTTTACTTTTTGCCAGTACTAAGCCTTGAACTCAAGGCCTAGTCTCTGTCCCTGTACCTCTGTATGCTCAAGGCAAGCATTCTACCACTTGGACCATAGTGCCACTTCCAGGTTTTTCTGTTTATGTGGTATTGAGAAATTGAACCCAGGGCTTCATGCATGTTAGACAAGCATTTTAAGTACCAAGCCACATTTCCAGCCTACTTAGTGTTTCTAACATTTTAAAGTTTATAGAAAAGAACAGAAATGCCATCACATATTTCTGACTCTTTTTTTGGGGGGGGGGTCCGGTCATGGGGTCTGAACTCTGGACCTGGGCGCTGTCACTCAGCTCTTCAGCTTGAGGCTAGCGCTCTACCACTTGAGCCACAGCGCCATTTCCAGCTTTTTTTCTTTTTGCTTATGTGGTGCTGGGGAATTGAACCCAGGGCCTCAGGCATGCAAGGCAAGCGCTCTACCACTGAGCCACCTTCCCAGCTCCTATTTCTGACTCTTGAATGGAAGGAAAATGTGGCTTAAAACAGATAAGGAGCTAGGCACCAGTGAGTCAGTCTTGTAATCCTAGCCTCCTAGGAGGCTGAGATCTGAGGATCATGATTTAAAGCCACCGAGAACAGGCAAGTTTGTGAGACTCTTCAATTAAGCACCAAAAAGCTGGTACTGAGCCAGGCGTGGGTGGCTCACGCCTGTAATCCTAGCTACACAGAAGCTGAGATATGAGGATCACAGTTCAAAGCCAGCCGTTAGATTTCTTATCTCCAATAAAACACTAGAAAACTGGAAGTGTAGCTGTGGCTCACGTGGTAGAGCGCTTGCCTTGAGCTGAAGAGAGCAGGGACAGCGCCCAAGCCCAGTGTTCAAGCCCCACAACTGACCAAAAAAAAAAAAAGCTGGTAGTGGAACTGTGGCTCAAGTGGCAGAACTCTAGCTGCAGCACAAAAGCCTCAGAAACAGCACTCAGGCCTTGAGTTCAAGTCCCAGGACTGGTACAAAAAAAAAAAAAAAACAAGAAGAAGCAAACAAACAAAAAAACAAAATAAGAAAAGGAATAGAAAGAATATCCATTTAATGGACTCAAAACTTTAAAAAAAAAACTTAAAAAATTCAATATCCTCCAGAGAGTTTAAGGCATATGGCTTTGGGACATGTCTGTAATAAAGATCTGTCCTTCCTTAAAAACATATCTATAAGGCGTGAGCAAAAGAAGCTCAGGGACAGTACCAAGGCCGAGTTCAAGCCCCAGGACTGGCAAAACAAACAAACAAAAAACATACAAACATAAACTACACTGTTCAAAATCAGTATTAGGACTTCCATGTACGAGTTATCAGTGTTCAATTATTCCAATTTTCATAGGAATGTGATTTTTCTAGCTTTTTTCCAGCAATTGGAAGCTCTGAAATTTGGTATTGCTGACACTCACTTTCCTGCTTAGGTAGAAAATATATTCGTCAGACTACCACAGGCCCACCACCAATTATGGTCTTACCTTGGGCTGGTTTCTTACTTATACTGGTGCGTGTTTGAAACAGTGAACTTGAGCTTGTAATCCCGGAAATAGCCAACCATCAGAATCCAGGGAGCATCTGCAAGCTTCTTCCCAATATGGAGTTGTGGACTTCAGACTTTAGAGACTCCAGGTTCCAGCCTCACTGAATTCCTTATAGCTCCCTACCACAAGCTTGTCATTCTCAGACCATGTGTGTGGACAACTGTCCCTCAATGCTGAGAAAAAGCTCACTTTTTTTTGGGGGGGGGTCCAGTCGTGGGGCCTGAACTCTGGGCCTGGGCACTGTCCCTCGGCTATTCAGCTCAAGGCTAGCGCTCTACCACTTGAGCCACAGCGCCACTTTCGGCTTTTTTTCTTTTTGCTTATGTGGTGCTGAGGAATGGAACCCAGGGCCTCATGCATGCAAAGCAAGTGCTCTACCATTAAGCCACCTTCGCAGCCCGAAAGCTCACTTCTTAAGACTTAGTTCAATGAGGCTGGGAAGATGGCTCAGTGATAGAGTGCTTGCCTCGTATGCACGAGGCCCTGGGTTTGATTCCTCAGCACCACATAAGCAGAAAAAGCCAGACGTGGTGCTGTGGCTCAAGTGGTAGAGCACTAGCCTTGAGCTGAAGAGCTGAGAAACAGCACTCAGGCCCAGAATTCAGGCCCCATGACCAACAACAACAAAAAAAGACTTAGCTCAAGAGGGGCCAAGTCCTATATGTCATTTCTTGCCAGCTTGCGACTTGCTTCTTTCTACATGGAAGTTCCCATAATACTTTGTGCCTCTGTTAATAGTGCATTGCCTTTTTGTCTGTCTGCCTACTCAGAAAATGTTTCTCTTAAACAGAATTCTTAATCTTCTTCATATCCTCAGGTTTGTGCTGGTCTTGGGGCCTAGGCATTGTCTCTTAGCTTTTTGGCTCAATGCTGGTACTCTACCACTTGAGCCACATCTCAACTTGTGGCTTTTTGGTGTTTAATTGGAGAAAAAAGTCTCCCAGACTTTCTTGTCTGGGAGCCCAGATCCTCATACCTCAGCTTCTTGAGGATTACAGGCATGAGCCAGCAGTAGCTAGTCCCATATCCCCAGTTTTTAATTGAGTAGTTGGAATCTCTTAGGTTATTTACTGAATGAACAACAGGATATATATTACTGAATGAACAAAATGTAGATTAAATGAACAAGTGACAAGATGTTTCTATGAGAATGTTTTGTGTTGTGGGGTTATATAAAAGTTGATATTTGCAATAAAGAAAGTTCCAACTCAAGATCAATTCTTAAATTTTAATAATGATCATAACACCTTCAGCTGTTTAGAAGCTCCTGGTCATTGTACCCTTGCCAGGTAAACAAGTCTTTAGAAAATGAAAAAAAATAACAGGACTGGGAAGGTGGTTCAGTGGTAAGAGTGCTTGCCTTGCATGTATGAGGCCCTGGGTTCAATTCCTCAGCATCACATAAGCAGTGATAATAAGTGAGGCTGTGGCTCAAGTGGTAGAGTGCTAGCCTTGAGCTGAAGAGCTGAGGGACAGCGCCCAGGCCCAGAGTTCAGCCTTGAGCTGAAGAGCTGAGGGACAGCACCTAGGCCCAGAGTTCAGGCCCCACAACTGACAAAAAAAAAAAAAAAGCAAGAGAACAACAATAGCATTACTTAAAAATGTTAACATTTAACCTGGTGCCAGTGGCTCATACCTGTAATCCTAGCTACTCAGGAGACTAAGATCTAAGGATCCCAGTTCAAATATAGCCCAGGCAGGAAAGTCCATGAGACTCTTATCTCCAATTAACCACCAGAAAACCAGAAGTGATGCTGTGGCTCAAAGTGGTAGAGCACTAGCCATGAGCTGAAGAGCTGAGGGACAGCACCCAGGCCCAGAGTTCAAACCCCATAACCATCAAAAAAAGAAAGAAAGATAGGAAGAAAGAAGGAAGAAAAGGAAGGAAGGAAATACATATAGCATAAAAAATATAAAAGAATGGCATGAAATAGATAGGGTGCCACACTTCAGTGAGGCGTGGGAGCTTCAGTGATATATTTATAAACTGGGCACTCATAGCTAATGCCTGTAATTTAGCCACTCAGGAGACTGAGATCTGAAGGATTATGGTTTGAGGCTAGTTTGGACAGAAAGCTCATGAAACTTTATCTATAAAAATCAGCAAAAATCTGGACGGCAGCATGGTTCAAGTGGTAGAATACTAGTGAGCACAGCAAGCACCAGGCCCAAGGCCAGTCATGGAATTAAGAGAGAGAGATCCAGACCATGTCTCTCTATAAGCTGGTAGCCATATGACAATGGTTACCCTGGAGAATGAAAGACTTGGGTGACAAAGGCAGAGTGGTCTAGGCATACTGCTATAGCATGAGGACCTCCGGACCTGCAGGTGTGTACCACAGCTGTGCACTCTTGGCCAGGAGATAGGAGGCAGTATGTTACGATGATTCCACCATGCAGCCTGGTTAACTAGTAGTGTGCACAAATAATGTGTGCTATTTCTTGGCCATAGTATTTTAAGGCCAGCACGCACCCCTCCAAAGTGATATTTATACTGTGATAATAACACAAAGCATCTAAGACAGTCACTGCTCCCTTAGCCTGGAATCTGGAGGGAAAATACACAAAACACACCTGATGCAATGGATGCATGGCACTGTCAAGAAAAAGACCCTTCGCTTTTTAGGGTCATTAAAAATTAGAATTCTGTCTTACTTAGCACCACATGGCCTGTACTGATAAGTCCCAACAATGGTTGAGAGTTTCAGGAAGACCAATCCTCTGTAATAAAAGAAAAAAATGTGATAAAGTATACATTCATGGAATGAACTACTCTGGAAATTCTTTACCTGTGCACACAGTACATTATGGAACTCTTTCTGTGGTAAACACTCTGGACAAAATCCCTATCTATGGGAGTAAATGATGAGTTCTCTTCCACCTAAGAGGTCTCCATCAAATAACCCTAAAGGAGAGAATGAACAAAGTACCTTTAAAAATACCTTTCCACTCAGGGGCAGTTGCTCATGCCTATAATTCTAGTTACTAGGACAGCTACATGGGAAACGTAAAGAGGATTGAGGTCCAGGCAGGCTTGGACAAAAACGACACTCTATTTTAAAAAATAATAAAACTAAAAAGGGCCGGGGACTTGGTAGGTGCAAGGCCCTGAGTTCAAAGACCAATAATGTTAAAAACCAACCAACCAACAACAAAAAACCCCAAAACAACGAAGTTCTAACCCAGACCATCAAGATCTCTATTTTCTCAACTTCAGTAACTGGGGTGTGAACTTGGGGCTTTGCATTTGCTTAGGGAGGCACTCTACCACTTTAGCTACACCCCTCTTTTTGCTTTATTTTTCAGATAGGATCTCAAAGTTTTGGCCCAGCAATGGCTCCCAACTGCAGTCCTCCTGCAATATGCCTCTGGGTAGCTGTGATTACAGATGGAATGCAACATGGGTAGCTTATTTGTTGAGATGGGGCCTCACTAACTTTTTGCCTGGGCAGGTCTCCAATGGTTATCTTCTCAGTCTCTATCTCCCAAGTCTCTGGGATTACAAGCATGTGCCTTACTCCAAGTAGTTTTGTATATTAGCTACTGTTATTGACAATTTGGTATATTTCATGTTTATTTGTTTTATAACCAGTTCATTACATTTGGGCTTGTTTTTGAAAAAAATCTAGTAGCACCAATCTATTTGTCATTCTGGCTGCTGTAACAAAAAACTCGAGACCGGATAATTTGTAAACATCAGATATTTATTGGTCACAGTTCTACTGGCTGGGAGATGCAAGGACAAGGCACCTGTAGGTTCACGATTTGATTTCACATATGGCCTTTGTCTCCTTGTCACCATGGTGTAGAAGGTTTCTATCTAGCCCAACCTTCTTTTCTTTTTCTTCCTTTTTTTTTTTTTTTGGTCAGTCATTGGTCTTGAACTCTGGGCCTGGGCACTGTCCTTATGCTCTTCAGCTCAAGGCGAGCACTCTACCACTTGAGCCACAGCTCAACTTCTGGTTTTCTAGTGGTTAATTGGAGGCAAGAGTCTTATGGACTTTCCTGACCAGGCTGGCTTTGAACCGGGATCCTCAGATCTCAGCCTCCTGAGTAACTAGGATTACAGGCCTGAGCCACCAACACCTGGCTCTCAAGCTTCTTTTCTAAGAGCAATGATCTCAGGGGAGGTTCACCCAAAGGCCCCAAATGAGCCCTAGATTCTAACATATGATTGGGGGATATTAATATTCAAATCAAAGCAACTCCTCTAATATGTTTCAAGAAAGATTCTCTTTTCTAAAAAGACCTTGTACTTTTGAATTTGTGGCCGATTACACTAAGGAAGTAATATTTTAATTCAATTAATTTAATGAGTCCCTACTGTGTGCCAAGAGACAGGTTTACAGAAGTTTATGAAATTATGTTACTTGGTGCACTGCATCCAGAATGCATAATCCTAGTTGTAATACAGGAGCCCAGGAACTCTCTACACAAGGCTATTTAGAGAGGGAAAAAAGAAAATTCAAAAGGTTGGAAGCAAAATGTTCTTTGGTTTAACTTGGGGGGGGGAGGGAAATTGCATACTTTAAATAGTGGAAGGCTCAGTGGATAATTTGGGGAAGCAGGTAAGTTTATAAGTATGTAACAGAGAAAAAACAGTTCTGTTTGGAGTTTGACATTTCTGTGAAGCTTTGCATCAGCCTTCCCAAACTGGAGAATCAGCTGCTTGCTATGAGATATCACTAATAGACAGTAATTAAAGACCGAGACTATATTTTTCCCGTTTCAAACTAGACATCTTTCTCAGATGAAGACACTGGTTTTGGCCAGGCAATTCAGCATTTTTTGGTAAGTAAAAGATGGGGAATGTGATGTCCCCTGGGACCTGTGGGGACAGAAAGTAATCCAAGAAGGAAAACTTGGGTTTCACCTTGTTTTCTCCATTGCAATCACCGTTTATTTCTTTCCCATTTTTCTTTTTCAGAACTACGAGTTGAGATGGGCACTTGTGTCTTAAAAAAAAGAAGGGGCTAATTCAATAAAAGAACACTAATTTATACATGTTTTATATCTTTAGGTCTTTGGAGTTGTTCTCTCTTGCTTAAAATGATGATCAACGGAGAAAGAGAGACAAATTCCAGTGAATTCAATCCCCCTGGGTAGAAATAGTGGGAGGAAGACACCAGAGAAAGCAGCATGGAATGTACCCGATTTTCTCCTTTATTTAGGAAAAATCACACCAAAATTCAGCACAGTTGATGTGTTTGTTACCAGAGCTTGAAATGTGAATCAACCACTGTGTAAAGGATAAAATAAGACTACTGCACGGATATCAGGATTTTCCCAGCGTGCTTTATTCACAAGCATCTGACAGAACAGGACCTAACAGAGCTTTGAGGAAAAAAAAAAAAAACTGAATTGTCAGCCCAGCCACTTTCCAGGAACTTCCCTACAAACAGTACTATGCGCTGGCGGGGTGGAAATCTTCGCAATCTCTCTCCTGCTTTCTTACTTCTCTCCCCCCACCCCTTACAATTATTTATGGAGACTTAATGAGAGAGCAAACCTAGTGTGAAAGGAACTCAAGAAAGTGCAGCTTCTAAAAATACACCTAAACAGTTCTACTGTCTTCATTGTTACCAACTGACGTTCTTCAATTCATGCCATGAACCTAACAGCTCCACACTCTTACAAAGAGGAAAAAAGTACAAACTACGTTTTCTCTTTCTGAACCCCTTTAGCTTGGAGTAAACAGTAGTAATTTTCTGTTGTCATACTCCATGCAAATTTCTCCAAGGAAACACCACACAAAACAAAAGACCTGTTAACTTCCTTAGAGCTGGGGGTGGGGGTGGCAGAAGGGGGTGGCGGGGG
>NW_012267276.1:2590850-2610141 GCF_000151885.1 Dipodomys ordii | reverse complement strand
CTCCCTCCTTCCCTCGGCCGGGCGCGCTCGCTCGCTCGCTCCGCGCCTCGCTCTCCCCTTTAAACGCCCACTTCGGATGGGGAAAAAAGACAACTTGAAGTCAAGTTGCAATTAACTTCCGCGGCAGCCGCAGCTCGGCGACGGCGGCGGCAGGAGAGGCAGCGAGCCGCCGCCTCGGGAGTCCGACGCCGGCGCGCCCGTCCGCCCCGGAGCCGCGCCCGCTCTCCGGCCCGCACTCGACGGACTCCGCTGCCCCCAGCGCTCATGCCTGAGTGAGTCCGGCTCCTTCGCCTCCCTCTCTCCCCTGCTCCCCCACGCGCTTTTCGCTCGGGTCCCATCTCGCTCGCTTTTTTTTCCCTCCCGGAACCGATCCAAACTTCTCGGGTAGCCCCCGTCTGGAGTGCCCGTGCTTGGGGGCGGCTCTGCGCCCCGGTGCGAGGCGCCTGGCGGCAGGGGGTCTCGCAAGCCCCCCTTCCCTCCCCGAGGGTGGGCTGCTGGCGAGGGGGACGGCGGCAGGGATGTGTGTGGGGGGGAACTGGAAGATAACCATGTGTGCTCTCTCTGGGTGTGGGCACTTAACACACCTGCCCGGCAGATCCTGCGTGCACAAAGTCAGGTCAGCTCTGTGGCCACTTTTAGAAGAGAAAGATCGAGGGGAAAAGGTCCAATGGGAGGGGGGCGGCCAGGGAGAAAAAAAAAAGGGGGGGGGAGAGCTGCTCCGTGCGCCCCGGGGCTGGGCTGGCCGAGGAAGTGTGTGTGAGTGTGTGTGGTGTGTGTGTTATCCGGCCAGACCGCGAACCGCTCAGCATCCCTGTCCAGCCTATTCCCCGCCGGCCCCGCTCCGTCCAGCACGCCTGCCCGCGAGCGGCCGCCGACAGGGGCCGGAGAAGTTTGCGGCAACTTCTGCATCCCGAGAGCCACTCGGGCGCCCAAGTTGGAGCTCGGAGTTTGCAAGCTGAAGCCTTGTGCGTTTCGAGCCCGCGGCGGCTACGGCGAGGTGGGCCGTGGAGGGGCTGGTAGCTTGAGTGCGGGTTTAACCGAGCTGGGCTGGAGGCGGAAGGAAGGGCTGCGCTCTTAGAAGGGGCCCCGCAGCACAGGTGCAGCTTCGGGGGGTCTCCACCGCGTCTCCTCCTGCCTGGCAGCCTGGAGCGCAACGCTCTTTGCTGGGTGCTTCTCCACCGTCAAAGGCGCCCGTGTGGCTTTTGGGGAAATACGCAGAGAGGGACTAGGCGGACTGGTGGTGGCCGGACCAGGGAGTGATTGACACGTGCTTATCGAGGCAGAGGTGGGAGCCAGATCCTCTTGGGATGACCCCCAGAAGCTCGAGAAAGGAGAGCGGTGTAGAGCGAGCTCTGGTTGGAGGTTTGGGCTCTGGCCTCAACTAGGGCCAAATTTCATTTCTGAGTGTCAACCATAGGGTCATCTCCAAAGTGCCCTGCTCCACAACTTTTGACCTCCTCGCCCTTCTTGGGACAACTTTCTCAGCTGCATTCGGGATTTCCAGGCAAGTTGTTTAAGATTTGCACTCCACATGATTATAAAAGGAGGGACAGGGAGTGGAAGAGAAAGACGCCCAGTGCCCTGGAAGAGAACCTGTCTGCCCCGGTTGAATTGGGGTTCCAGGTTCACGTCTTAGGAAGCCTGAGGTCCTGACTTTCCTAAAGAGTATAGAGGAAGAGGACTTTGAATGCAGAGAATACATTTCTGGGCTCCGTGTCAGGTTTTTGTCTTAAAGCAGTCTCTGGAATTTACAGCGTTTGTGCTATCGAGAGAGTAACTCGCCCGTGGAAACTTTAATAGAAAGGTACACTCTGTCCAAAGTGGATTTTTCTGGGAATTGTGAGATTTCGTCTATAGTGCAATGTTGCGGCGATAAATAAATAAAAGCTCCCCATTTTTCAGTCTGAAGAAAGGCAAGGTTGAGGTTTCTTGCTCTAAAACCTTTCTGACTCTCTTTTGCGGTGCCAGTGCTGTGGTTTAGCAGGGTTCCTTTATTTCCATTGCATATTATTTTAGCAGAACACTAGTACATTCATACACTGGCTGCTCCAGTCTGCTGGCAAACATTAGCATTCAAGCTTACATTTTTGACAAATGTGCAGACAGGAATAGCATGAATAGGCATCTTAAATATTAACAACCTAAGCATCTGTTGTGAAACAAATTTAATATATTTACTCTGTTTTTCTCACATTGTTAGAAAAGGTTATAATAAGTGCATAATTCCAACTTTAGTTAGCAGAAGTAACCGGCTGTATCTTTCCCTACCTCTCCAAGTGTTTAACACAATCATCAGACAGAAAGACTTTAATTAACTTGGTTAAGCACAATATTAAATACACTTTAGACTATATACATACTACAGGAACACCTAACAGGAAAATGCAGAGCAGGCATCCTGTTTGTGCACATTTTAAATGACTACGCATTTTGTAAATACACCAAATATGTTGATTCTCCATCTCTACTTGACACTTATTACTTCATATTTGTTCTAATGGAAACAATGTTTTAAATGTAGAGTTGTTCAGTCAGATGTAATACATAATATGTAAACAGTAGCTATAAAATACAAAGCATTGTTAAATTTGAATATGGCTACATCTAACAAGATTATGCAAGAGAAATAAAATCACTGCTCAATTTTGCATTCCTTTCTGAATAATGAATACAAATGATGAAGAAAAAACATCAGGGATTTCCCTTCTAGAGTACCAGCTTCTAAAATGTGTGTGTGTGGTGGGGGGGGGGGGAGCTTGAAAAAAAAAAGATAAAGCAAACCTAAAGAACTTCCCAAAGTTTGAATAGTTATTTTCAGAATCAATGCATTCCTCATTTTCCCACAAGCTGAAATATGTAATAAATAATAGTTCTTTGTATGGAAAAGTATTCAAAAGGAATGTCTTTTGTTCAGTTGTTGTAATAAATTAATACATTCTTTGGTTGATAATCTACAAAAGTGGTTCTTTTGTCTCCCAGCATCTTCCACACAACAACAAAATGAATATTGGTTTATTTCTACAGAAATATCTGTTGCCAGATTATATCAACCTGTGACTGAATAAGATAGGTTTTGCTGAGTGATAGTTAAGGAACATACATTACATTAGCAAGGTCTGACATATCTAGAAGAGAATCTCAGTTACTTTTTTCTTGTGACAGGTTGTGGATTGTAAATTAGGCCTAAAAGGTCAGGTGACAGGCACCTGTTCCTAATTATTGTAAAAATCTTTTGGTTACAAACACTATCAAGCTAAACACAACATAGATATACAGCAGGGACTCTATAAAACACTCTAGTGGCTTTCATCTGCTTACGAATTTCCAGAAGAGCCATACACAGATATGCCTTTTATACAAATATAGCATTTCTCCTATACATGTTGTCTTGGCTGATTGCAGCTAATATGATAGTAGTACTTGGATCTGATGAAGTACAAAGTGCATATGCCTATATCTTCTGATTATGTCTAGTCATATTGTAGTTGAGTGCAAAAAAAAAAGTTCTGTTGAGAACTTCTTTTTCAACTGTAGTCTGTTGGTCAATTATCAGAAGTTAGTTTCTTGTTTTAAACAGAAACCTCTCAAATTGCCTTTTAGACTTTGCAGATGGGTTCCCATGTTAAGTCATGCCACCAAATATTTTGCTTGATGCTCATCTAGAAGGGAAAATTAGTTGCTATAGATTGTCATAGCTTTGTGACATATATAAAACAGGAAGAAAACCACATTTTACATGCAGATTGTTAGGATATCCTCATCTGATCTTTAAACTTGCTACTTGTCTAAGGAACATTAGGGTTCCTTCTCTTGGGATTAGGGAATGGGGCATGCTTTCTCTGAATTGTTTACCTGTAGATGTTTCAGAAAACAAAATAAACCTAAGGTATAGAAAAAAAAAAGCTAGCACAAGGTTGCAAGACGCTAAAGGTGCCATTTGCTTTTAACTAGCAAAAAGAGGATTTTGAGTAAATTAGGTAGCTCAGATGGTTACATTCAGTTATTTAAACATATTCTTCATCTATTTTTTGGTTTTTAATAGTTTATGCTTAATATATAAAGTATTCATTTTCAGCATTTACGATCAGATTACAAAATAGTCATTACTCTTGCTTTTCAAATTGATTTGGTTCTCAAACTCCAAAACTCTGTGATGATTTTAACAAATTGACTTACAGTTTCACAGAATCGAGTTAAGTTAATTAATAGATCAGGCACGAAAAAAGTCATCCACGGTAGGGTATGTTTCTGGTAAAATGAAAGTTATATTTCAGCATGTTGAGCATCAGGCTAAAGTAATCTGTTCCTCGTGTGGAATGAACACTTCCTACTTTGAGCTAGCAGGCACCTACTGTTTATTTACGCTGCATTAAACTGACAGCTCAGCAATCAGAGGAAAAATATTACTTACCTTCCTGAAGTAAATACCAGTTTATAGGTTAGTGCATGTATTTATATTCCTGTCACCATTAAATAACGGCTCTGTCTCCATTTTAATATCTACCTATGCTACAATCCAGGGCTTCAGACTTTTCCTGGTTGGGAGTAGGGGGTCAAGAAGAATTTTTCTTACCATTTCCCAGTGGCAAATTTTAAAGAAGAGTAATTTCATCTTCTCATTTCTGTCATATGAGACCAGTTGGAAGAAATGTGATGTACTTTACTTGGCACACCTCAACTATAACATCAGCCCCCCCCCCAAAAAAAGAACCTGCAGCATGCCACTGAAAATAGTCATCTGAAAGCAACCTGAAGACAAATGTGTTCAAGCACATTCAAGTATATATTTGCTAAATTAGCTTTCTACAAAATTCCAAACAGATTAAACAATTTGATTCCTTAGATAATAATGGTGATAAAATGTCTTCCTTTGCAAGTCTTAGAAGGAACACTCCAGTTTTTAGTGGAGCTCTGCAAATAAGACTACAAAGTGGAGCTGGCTGGTTGATTGATTGATTGACTCTCATAGTTTGGCTCTGAAAATATTCTTCCTTTGTCTTCTTACTAATGTGCTGTCCTTAAAACAAGGAAGATGGCTATTTAAAAAATAATATTCATTATGCTAGCTGGTTTCTTTTGAATTAAATTCTTTTCTCTTTCAGGTCCCCCTTGAAATACTAAAACCCCTTTAAACTTGAATTCTAAAACTTATGATTAATGAGAAAATGTTTATTTCTGCTTAAATGATCCAAGAAGCTTTCACAATCATTGTCTATAGACGGTTGTCAATCTCTAATCACATATTCCACTGGCATCTGAACCCGAATATGGTCTTAATACAGGGAGCATATAAATCAAATCCGTTACACAGGGGTGTTTTCTCTCACTACACCAAGAAAAAAGTGTCTACTATAGTAATGTATATATTGCTCTGGACTGCCATTCTCAATGGTAAGTCTATTTAAACTTGATGTCTTTATAGAGTGTGATCAACACACATTATTTTGTACTTTTGATTTTATGCCAGTGGTACCTTTTGATGTTTATTTTTTAATTCTTTTTTAAGATCAGATATTTCATTGCAGAGTAAATAGATACAGATTGTGTGTGTGTGTGTGTATGTGTGTGTGTGTGTGTGTGTGTGTGTGTGTATTCAGGGTGAGATTTAGTAGTGTAGTATTTCGCTAGCATATTGGCCTATTTTTACTCTTTCAAGTTAGTCTGTATCACTGCCACAGTTATTGCATCTGAAGGTTCATAATAGAAATTTGATTCACTTCATTCAATGGACTTTCAGGGATGCAGTTAATTCAGTTAATGCAGTGATCTAGTTTAGTTAGGAGAGATTAAAATTAGTTAACTGGTACCCTTGGATTTATATCTCTAATTTCTTCTGAAAATTTTTCAGTCCAGATATTTGACATTTGGTAGGGAAGTATCTTGTAATTAAAAAAAAAATAAGAGTTGGTTCAATTTCCAGTAGAGGAAAGATCTTGCTGAATAAGACATTTAAATGTGCAGTATTTTACTATTGCTCATCCCTCATTTTAGAGCCTGCTTACTGTTGCATACATTGTTGCGTATCAAGGGGTTGCAGGTTCTCCAAATAAGGCTCAATGCTTGTAGTAGAGCAGATGTCAGGCTGCCTCTGGCTGTGCCTTTACTAGAACGTCTGTGGCCTGCTCCTCTGCTCTTCTACCCCCCCAGGTGTGCAGGAAGTAGAGGGCGTTGTACCCAGTAAAGTGGGTGGACTCTACCGAGAGCTATGACCTGATTTGTGACGCACCCCTCAGAACTGCAGAAATGGTCCAGCTGCTTCACAGGCAACTGGTAACCACCTCAGTTGGGGATGCTTCTGCCTTGCTAGCAGTGCTTTGCTGGTGAGAACTTCATCACTGACAGACACCTCATCAAAGACCTTTTCCCCCCCCACCTTTCCTCTAGGGCTAGATTGGGAGAACTGCTTCTCCTCTCTCCTATTTAGAGGGTAAGTGTCAGAAAGTTCCTGCTGTAGTCAGTTCCATAAGGAACTACAGCCACAGTGAGAGGCAGGCATTCTGTGTCGGGGAAGTCTCTGCCTTGGGATATTGCTTTATTTTAGCTATAGATGATTTGAGACCAGATACCAAGGAAAAGTTTCAGCGGTCATTGCTTTTGGGGGTGTGAAATATGATGAAAGTCTCCTAGGGGAAAATTCCTAGTCTTTATTTCCTTGAAATATTTAAAGAAAAATAGTCAATGACCGGTGTGATGGGGGATTCTTTCAACATTTTCCTGGAAGCCAGGCATTGTAGTTGAGTTGATTGCTAGAGAGTCCACTATGGTCTTATCCAATGGTTTCTGATATGCTATTAAGAGCAGTAAAGGATAATCTGGCTTTTTAATGTTTGTAATATTGAGGACTTTTAAGGTAAAAGAAGCTTTATGTTATAAATATTTTATTGTAATAAGTACAATAGATCTTATTGTATGCAGATATCTTTTAAAATGGAAGTAGCCTTAAATATAGCATATTCGTAATTAGCTGTTTTGATGTGGAATGCAATTGAGCTTTTCTGTTCCAGAGAGCCAGATACTGGAAATTATTGGAGATTAACCACAGAGCGATGTGATTCTTGGAATATATAGCAAGCCCTCTTTCCCACCAGGAAATATTTTATCAATGAATAAAGTAGAAACTCAAAATGCTTATGGTTCTAAACCTTAGAAGAATTTACAGGATTGATTAAAAAATGGTCTGTTTCCCATTATACTTTTCAAACTAAAGTGATACATGCCTGGTTTAATGGTAGACAGTTTCCAGACTGTGGGAGGAAACTCCCTTATTTTAATAACTATGCTTTAAACATTTTCTTAGAGGTGGGCTCATTTTGGGGTGGCTTAAGAGGACTAAAACACAATTTAGCACATTATCTTAAAAGTTTAAAAATGACAGCCTTAGTTTGTATGGAGTCATTGTATTTTAATAATACTGTATGCTTATTAGTGTTATTAGAGCAGTAGACAGTTAATTACAGCCTTTTCTGAGACATGTTAACTGTATATTAACAATCATGTTTAAAAAGAAAAAGAATGATGTATACTCTTACATACAAGCTGCTGCTTGCTTGAGTTAAAAAAAAGTCTTTTAGAATGTATGTAGTCAGATTTTTTTTGGGTCCAGAATCATGAAAGGTTTTCACTGAAGTAACTTCATTTAAACACTTTTCTCTGGGTTATAAAATTGTCTCTTTTTCTTTCTTTCTTTGTAATTAGTATTGGCTTGATGGCTTTTGCGAATGGTAGGAGAAACTGTTTCCCCCAGGAGTTTTAGTTTTCTATGTTGTTCCCCACATTTTCTTTTTATTTATTTTTTGATGACTTTGACCAACATAAACCATACCGAACTTGAGTTAGTCATTTTATATGTCTATGTATAGATATAATAACCTCTTTCTATATATAATGGAATTACTTTAAGCCATTGTTTCTTTAGTCAGATGATACTACAATTTCTATAACCCAATTTTTAAAATACGTTTCAACAGCTGATTGCAGTGGCATTTCTAAGATTATTTCATTAGCCCGATTTCAAATGTTGGTTTTAACAGTGGCTTCTGTCATTACAAAACAATGGCAGACTCAAACTACGGGGGTTTGAAGCTTAGATAATTCTGGCAAATGGGTTAAGTATTTTAATTCTTTTGATTAATTTGAATGTGTAGAGCTTGTGAGTTCTAATACAGCACTTTAAAACACACTAGCATCTCACCTTGTCAAGTCTGTGGGTGCTGCTGTTAATTTATTCCTACAAGGTACTGAACTGCAAAAAAGAATTAAGTGTAAGTTACATATCTGTGCTATCTTCAAGAAAAGAAACGACCAATAGCAGTCTATACCTTGTGTATAGTGAGCCATCATTAAAGGACTAGATTAATAATAGATTAACTATTGGCTATGGCTTGTGCTGAGAAAAATTTGCTGGGAAAACCAACTTTTTTTCACTCTATTTTCCTGTTTTTTTACTGGGGTTATCTGAGCACTTAATATATACATGCCTCAGTTTTCTGGGTAATTGGAGGCTTTTCTTCTTTAACTGTATGCTCTGTCATTTTTTCCCCCTTTTTGACAGTAGCACCAGGTTGTTTGTCCTTATCATCTGACCTTCAGGATGAGGGTAAGTATCTCTGTTGAGATTCCTGGTCCTTTGGTGTCTGGTTCTGGAGATGAACTATACCAGAGTCAACAGAGCTCATCCTGACTTCCCTGAAGTTGGGTCACCATTAGTGGTCTTTCTGATCTTCCGGAATCAAAAATACTATGGTGAATTGACTTCTACCTGTTCTTTCCTGCAATAGTGATTTTTTTCAGGATTTTATTGGATAAATATCAGCTATGATTATTACCTAAACAAACTTTCTATTTACTGTAGCTATGTCTGTTGTTTAGAAAATGTCATAAAATTCAGGGTGTTTCTATTAATGAAGAGTTTGCTCCATTCCTAAAACCAACACTAGGCTTTCAATGGGACTGTGTTAGCTGCATCTAAAACATTCTGAGAAGTTCTATTTTCTGAAAGTGGTCTACAAAAGACACTTCCTTTTAACATTTATTTTCTTTTTAAAATGCATGGGACTATTAAGTCACACAAAGGAAAATACTCTGTAGCTGGTGTGATGCTGTGTGACCTATTACATGTGACCTATTACATGATCGTGCACATTCTGTCTCTTTAAAAACACAGTCTCCTCTATTTGCCCTATTAATTGTTGATATGTTGCCATCCACGAGACAAAAATTAGAGCTGTAATTAAATAATCATGTGATGCTCCTTAGTGCCAGTGAGAGCAAACTCATTTTTCCAGGCCCTGATGGTCACTGATTATTGTATTACCACTGGCTTGCTTTATTTGTTTATTTTTAATGGTGCTCTATCTGAGGCTTACCTAACTACTGTCCTTTTCAAAATTAAAGAAAGTAGCAGACATTCAGTCAGTTAATTGGCTAGAGGTCCTCAGGGATCTAAGGTACACGTACCTTTTTTTGCTTTTGGTCACCTGGTAGGTTCTTTGGGGAGGCTGCATCACTGGTATGGTCGCCTGCCATTTAATTTACACTGGTGTTTTGGCTGGGATGGAGGCATATGGGGAATGCCAGGAGAATTACAAAAGGAGCTGGGTATTAAAATTCAGAAATGATTAAAATTGAAATAAAAGGATGCTGCTTCTTTGCCAGTGCTCTGGCAGTCATAATGACACATAGAGATTAGTTCCCACCTTCATATTTTCCTTCTTTCTCATTTCCTCTTGTTTATTGTTGACACATTTTCCTTATGTCTGTCTCTCTCTTTTCTCTCTTTCTGCACCATTGTGACTCTATCCTTCTCCCTCTCTTTCCTTGAGCATGGAGAAGCCTACTTAACCTTATTATAACAATAACAGAATAGGTTATTAATATTTAATATGCACATGATTAAAATTTCTTTCCCTTAAACATAGGTCAGCTGTATTATTATTAACCGGCATGTAATTTTTCATTTAAAATATTCTCAGCCCTGCCTTGCTGTTTCTAGAATGTAGTCTACTTTAGTAGTGATTTAATATATAATGTTTAGAAAACTGTGGTCGGCTAGTGAGAAAAGAACTTACCAGTCATGGATAATCAATTATGCATGAATTCAAATGTAACAGATGGAATCTGGTGAGTTAAAGTTTCTCTTTGCTTTAGTGGGTTTTTTTGTTTGTTTGTTTGACACCTGTCTCTTATATATAGATAAACATCTAGTGTAGCATGTGAGAAATTTCCTTGTAACTTTACTTTCTCATTAAAGCAATCTTTTCTTCTTCTTCTTCAATTAAATGTAAAGGCAGAGAAATGTCTTACAGATGATGAGATTCTGTCCCAGCATTCTGTAGATATGGAATCTGATCATGCTGAATGAACAGAGTCTCTTAGCTAGATACTAGTGTAGGAAGCAAGACCCCAAACCTCGGTCCTTTTTCAACCTTTCCTCCACTACTTTTTCCACTATATTATTTATCCTCCCCCCACCCCTTTGAAGTATTGTTCTAAGTGTGGGTTTTAAAGGTTTCTGGTGAAAACAGTGATAGCCTACTTTTAAATTGTGGTACACTCCCTTGTATGAGATGCAGAAAGTATCTGTGTACTTGTTTCATTTGATTGTATCATACATGTACACATTTTAATACTTGGATGTTGGCCAAACAGTTGGATTTCTCTAAGCTATTAAGAATGCCACAAGATTTGGTTTTATATCCTTAGTGTGGCAGATGCCAGTCTCAAAGATGCACTTATATTTTGCTTGAAGCTTTTGTAAATTTGTAGTGATAAATTCCCTTTGTGCAAAGAGAACTAAAAACTTGTTTTAGAGGGCCTGAGAACCCCCAAGGAGAGATAAGAAGTTTCATTTTCATTAAATAGAACGTCAATATGTAGTGCTTCTTCAGTTGTAGAAGTAATAGGAAGACAGTGGGTACTGGCCATTTTTGAAGCAGTGCAGTCTCTAAACAGTGACAGGCTGATCCTGTCAACATTTTTCATAAGTATACTGCTGTTTCTTTCCCATGGTGTGTGTGTGTGTGTGTGTGTGTGTGTGTATGAATATACGTGAAAAGGTCTCTACAAAATAAAAATAATTGATTAAAATAGCCCCGAGGCTCTCTATTTCTTCTTTTTTATGTTGTAGCATTATTTTATACTTTTTTCTTTCTATGAGTTGGAAATTTGTATGCGAACTTATAGTTCATGTCACTTATGACTTAAGTTTCACAATAAACACACTAATAAAGAGGTGATAAGATAGGTAACCTAGGTATGCTTTAGCTATACTGTGGAGCTGTCTTTTAAATATTTTACTTAATGCTTGCACACTTAAAGACATATACTTTTAAATTATTTTCTCTGTGTATCAATATTCCCTAGTTGTGCATATCAGAAATATACATATAGATATAAATTTCAATAAAATATGATTTATAAATGAGTTTGCAATTAATTTACAACTCCATAGAATGTAAAAGTTGCTAATATAAATTCAGTAGAAAAAGATAAGTAATACAGAAGATAGGACAGAATATCATAAGAAAAGGTGATATTTCTAATGGTTGTATATGCAGTAAATAATCCTTATCACTCTCATTAAAAGTTACTGACAAAATTAATTTGAAAGCCTTCACATTTTTCCTTTTATTTAAAACACAGAATCTAAAATATTTAAATACTTTACTTTAAAATATTTAAATACTTTATTATAGAGACTAAATTTATGCAGTTTTTATAAGTGTAAGTGTGCCTTATGTACTGTTGAACAGAGAAAGTGTTCTAAGTCATGAGTGGACTTAATCTTTACCCATGAGCTATATCTCAAAAGCATTTTAGGACTTCCTCTCATCTTACCTGCTTTGCCTATGGGTGCTTCTCCTCTTTTGCAAAGATATTGTATTGAATAAAACCTTAAAAGAGGACCATCTTTCTGCAGTGGAGGACCCTCAAATTTGGGTGAGATCCTGGTGTCTAATTACCAATCTATGTTAATTATCCTTGGGTCAGACATTCATCATACAAATTAATTACCTTGCATAGAAAGGAAAGTGGCTCCTAGCAGTGGAAAGTTGAGGTAGGAGGGAGGTTCAGTGAGTGTGTTGTAGTTCATTGTTTTTCTGAAGCTTGGCGTGATATTTTAATGGTAACATATTTCTCACAATCTGAGGCTAGCCAAAAGAGTATTCTGCCTATTTTAAGTTTTTTTTTACTGTAATAAAAGATATGTAACAAAATATTCCATTTTGGTGGTCTTCAAACATACAGCTCAGTGACATTAATGACATTGACACTGTGGCATAACTATCACCACAGTCTGTTTCTAAATCCTTTCTGTTTGCTCAGATAGAATGTGTTTTCTTTTGAATTAAACTTCCCTTTTGCTTTAGCAACTTCCAAGCATTATGGTGGTATTTTATCACTGCCCAGTTGTGAAGTACTTGTCTCGGGTGCTGGCTTTCCTTTTTAGCGGACAGTCCTTGCTTAGTGTCTGGTACCATTGAACTTGGCAGTACAGTATCAGATATCGCCTTTAGCTGATGCTCCCACAAAATGACCTAGACTAGGATTCGGGCCTTGGTAACTTCCAATTCTTTCTCCCTAGAACCAAGATAGGGAAGAGTAGCAATAATGTGTACATCTCGTAAGGACATTTGATTGATTTGCTTTGGCTAATATTAGGGGCGAGTTTCTGATTGGCTCTCTTGGAAATAAAATCACTTGAGCTTCCTGTGAGTTTCAGAGTCAAGCAGGGTTTGTGGTGCCTTGCAATTGGCTTCAGGGCCTGCATGATTGGTGTGAATACTCCTGCTCAAGTGTAGTGACTTACTGTAGAAATGAATTAAACAGTTTTCAGCTGTTCATGGAGAAGCACACTCAAGACTGAATCATTTATTTTTGTTGGAGGGGGAAATCATATTTAACTATGTTGCAAGAAGAATTAAAGGAAACTCATTCGGATGGTTCTGGCTCCAGCAAATAATAGGCTGGTTTTAGAACTGTACTTCCATGTGTAATTTTGTGGTTAGTTGCTTATGTCTGTGATGATAAATCACATACCTGCACAGGATTTCTGGCACCCTGGTAAATCTCAAGCAAATGCCCAAATGCTAATTTATCATGGTTCCCCAAACAGCCTCTGTTCACCCAATCAATGATCTAATAGCTTGCCTTCCACTACCTTCCCCCTTTTAAACCTTTGTTTGAAACAAGTGACCTTCCTGCATGTACATTTAATAAATTTTGACTTAGTGCTTGGTCCTAGAACAGACTTATCTTTTCTATGTGCCCCCAGGATTAAGTGAAAAAACTTCACCTTAGAGTATCCAAACAGGCACATTTGATTTTCCTGTTCTCCAGTAGATTACTAAAGTTGTCTGTATTTCTGAATCATGCCGAGAGCTTTAAAACTCTGAAGGCTGAGCTCCGACCCTTATCCATCCTGATTTGGCGGCTGTGGGGTGCAGGCTGGAAGTCCTGCTATGATCTCAGCACCTGGCTTCACTTCCTAAGATTGTTAAACAGTATTCTTAGCACCCACTTATAAGCTCATAAGAACAGTTCAGGAATTTGTCCCCTATAGTGGCAATCATAGTAAAAGACTCCAGCAATCTTTACATACCCAACCTCAAAATGCTTAGAGCCATGCATTTGGAGGTATAGACATATGAATAAATAAGAAATGTCACATGGCAAGCAAGACGTATACTGTGATAGAAGGTCGAAGGAAGTACACGACAAAGGAGCAGGCATTGGACAAAGGGGCAAAGCAAGCTGTCTGTTCAAAGAGATAACAGCAACAAGACCCCCAAATGAGGAAGAGCAGGAAGGGCATTCCCCTTCTAGAGCCAGGCAACAAAATGAGGCATCCCGAACACTCAAGTATTTTGGTAGTAATTGCTAGATGGGTGGAATCAGTGGGCAATTGCAAACATCTTTTCTGCTGAGTGCAGTGGTTCCCTCCTGAAGGCCTGTGAAATGCAAGCTACTCCAAGGGCTGAGATTGGGAAGATGACAGTTCAAGGCCAGCCTAGGCAAAATGATCTCTTGATAGAAAAAATTCGTCCCGGTGGTGCATACCTGTTATCCAAGCTATGTACCCATGCATACATAGGATCATAGCACATCTTGTCCCCTGTAAAAACTCTGGCAAAACTAACCAGAGAAAGAAAGACCAGAGGCATGGCCCTAAGTTCAAACTCCAGTATTGGGGGTTGGGGGGGAATAATCCAATCTTGAATATAAGATATAAGCACTAGTTTTGATGGAATTATTACTATTGTGCCTTGTCAAACAAATGATTCAAACCAACATCCATGGAAAGAAAGGTAGCTTTAGAGTTTTTTGTTTGGTCACTTTTTGGCAATAAAAGAAGTACTGTTTCTGAGGAAAAGGCCTCCAAGTATTGTCAGTTTCTAGAAAGCAGCTATGTGGCTGTTCCTTCCCAGATCTCCCAAAACAAGAATAAATGGGGCCTTGGCTTTTTCTGCTATTAAGATCATACCACAAATTATCATTGAGTATTTACATGTGCTGTAAAGTAATTAGGAAACAACTTTGATACCTATCAGTCTGTTTATAACCAAAATTCATCTCATTTGGGAAAGAGAAACAAAAGCAAAAACTGTTATGCCCTGGGTTTAAAGTTCATTATCACTCCCCTTTTATCTCTCCTGCAACATTTTCAATCTTTTGTCTTTATTTCCTGCAGTATTAAAGTATTTGTGTGGCATCTGAATGCTCTTTTATTTGAGCTGGTACCTACAATGGAAACTTCAAAAGAACCATTTCTAAGAGCAGTTGTGCTTGCTTGCTTAATATGAGGGCAGAGGTATGGGTGGGAATAACTGTGGTTAAGTTCACCTATGAGATTTTTTTTATGTGTATGTCAATCCTGGAGCTTGAACCTGACCAGGGCTTAGGCACTGTCCCTAAGCTGCTTTTGCTCAAGGCTAGCACTCTATCATTTGAGCCACAGTGTCATTTTGGGCTTTTTCTTTTTTTCTTTTTTTTTTGGTCGGTTGTGGGGCTTGAACTCTGGGCCTGGGCGCTGTCCCTCAGCTCTTCAGCTCAAGGCGAGCGCTCTACCATTTGAGCTACAGCGCCACTTCCGATTTTGGGCTTTTTCTGTGCATGTCCTGAGGAACCAAATCCAGGGCTTCATGCATGCTAGGCAAGCACTCTATCACTAAGTCACATTCCCAGCACACCTATGAGATTTTTTTAAATGCTCAAGGAAAGGAGCATTTGGGGAAAAATGCATATTATTGCAAATGTAATATGAAACAAATCCTTTCAGGTACAGGCATGCCTAGAAATTGTCTTAAATTTGTGTTCAGCAGTCCACAAGTCTAATTTCTTGCAACTTCTCAGCTCTATGTGCTAATTCAAAAGTGGGAAATGATCTTGATTCAGACATAGGATGTCTGGAACCATTCGGCACTGGACTGGTGTTTAGTCATCTAGGAGCTTGCTATGTAAATGCTGTCCAATAGAACTTTTTGCACTGAGGAAGTTTTCCCTAATCACACTCTCTCTTATGATAGCAACTAGCCACATGGAGCTATTGAGCACTTAAAAGATGATGAGAAACAAATGCATACATTTTGGATGATTTTAATTAATTTAAATTTAAATGATAAAACCACCTTCTTCACTGTTCCTCTACACTTTTGCAACCTCTGAAAGAATTGCAATGCAATTAGTAGTGAAAATTGGTTGACAATGATATTGAGCCTTTGCTCTTACATAGTCATTCATAATGTACGTATTATACAGATGTTTCATTAAGTTCCTGATATTGTCGCAGCGTGCAGACAATGTGCAGTGTGCACTCATAGGACTCGAAGTCTAATAAGGAAGATATTTGGTAAACTAATAATTATTCGAACTCTTAATTGATTAAGACTATGATGGCTTCTAAAAGACAAAATACAAGATACTGTAGTGAATATGTAATGGGGACGAGAACATCATGAAGCTTTAGTCAGAGTTTAGTAAGAGAAAAGCATGAGGCCGCCTTCTCAAGTTACACCAAATTGAAGGCTGGTTCAGGTTGGCTGCAAAGATCCACAGCTTTCACAGTGAAATACTTCCCAGGTGTCATGCCATGACCTCCAAAGAGATTTGTCCATTGAAGCTACATGCACACACATACTGCAGACTTATGAACCTGAGCAGTTGTGACGATGTCGGTCATAGATAATATGTGATAAGAGAGTGCAAATGTTTACCGGATGTCGTATTTCCTCTCCAATGTATGTTTTGACAAGGTTGTTTGGGCTGTAGCCCCAGTGTTTCCTCCCTGCTCATACAAATTGGTATTTGGTCCATTCAAGAAATGATGTGGAAATTAGTCCTGACATCCCAGACAGACAAAGCAAGACACATGACAGCAAAACATATGGCTCGAATAGACATCCATATATGGCCAACACAGACCATATTCCCAGAAACTCATACACGGAAAACACCACCTGCAGCTAAAGCCAAAAAACAAAGAGTTGATGTGACAAAAAGAGCAATGTGTTACATAAATCGTGCTGCTTTAAAAGTATAGAGATAGCCAACTATATTTGAATCAAAAAAAGATGTCCTTAGAAAATGCTATAGTGGTAAGCATTGCTTTACTAGCACAGTCACTGGCGGAGTTGCTATATCCTAAATGCACTCAAATTCGAAATCTTTTTCTGTTTATTACAAATATATGTGCCATTCAGAACTCTGAATGTGTTTTAATGCTTTCAGATATCTGCCTGCATATTTATCTTAATACGATGCCATTTGAAACATGCAGTAATTCTCTCATTAAGTTTTTTTTAAATAGTGTATATCTTCTACAATATTTTATTTCTCCCTTCATATTTTCAGTATGAAATGTCTTCACGAGAGACAAAATTGATGCATTCTGATGAAATGTATGTCCACATGTTAAATAGTTCATGCATTTAAGTTGTAATATTTCATGATCCTTCAAGTTTTCTATTATGATAGCAAGATTTATAAAGTTTATTTTGTTTTAATTTTAAAAAGTATTTGTGTCTTTGTTAAATATATCTGAGTAGAATCAGTTGATATTTTTGCCTCACCTTTCCATGACAGATTATGTTAACATATACAAGGTAATCCCAATTACTTTTTTTTTTTCTTCTTTATTTTGATCTAGCTTTACACTGGATAGTATTCAGTGACTATAATGAATACCTAAGTTCACTGATACAGCATACTACTAGGATATAAACCACAGTGTGCCATTTTACCTCTATCGTTTATAATCATATAGTTCTGGAATAAAGAATACGCTTTAGGAAAAATTAATGTGTACATGTGATTGATAGAGTCATGATTGTACTGTATTGTTGCTATTTATAATAAAGTCATTATTAGATGCCTTTATGCTCATTCCGCTTATCATTTTTCAAGACAGTCCTTATTACACACTTTTATGGTTTATGTTTATGAATAGGTTTGTGATTCTGGATAAAAGACATAAAGACTATTAATTCCTATGTTACATTAGCATTGATCATGTCATTAGTAGACTTAGGCAATCAGGAGGCATTTTGTCTGATTTATTTGTGTAAAATGACTGTATAAACATTGACGACATTTCATGCCAATATGTCTTTAAGACTGATATTTTCAGTAACCTTTTTTTAAGTGTTCTTTTCTCTGAGCTCAAACTTTTTCTTTTTTTAGATATGCAATCTGAAGTGACATTGCATGGGTAAAAGACATATGACATATTCTTTTGGAGTCCAATATAATTTTTAAAATTAAATTTTATTTTTTGTGCCAGCACTCGGGGCTTGAACTTGGGGCCTTGTGGTACTTGCTTGGCCTTTTCTGCTTTAAGGAGGAGGCTCTACCATTTGATCCAAACTTCCACTTCCTGACTTTTGTTTTAAAAGTCTTTTGTTTCTGTTTTTAAACTTGTTCGGCAGGATACCACAATACATTGTCCTTAATGAAAACAAGTCAGCTTTCAATGAAATTTGTTAAGCATTGCCAATTGAAGCAACTGCTGAAATACCCATGTTGGAAATTCAATTTTAACCGATCATATTGAAAAATATCATTGTCATTATAGAGATGGTATTTTTTTCTATTATCAAAGATCTTTTAAAGTAAGTTTAATTTCTATCCACAGTACAAACTCCCACAAATTGTTCCAATTTTCCACATTTTTGTATTTCCTTATTCAAATTTCTTTAAAGTAGCCTCTTCCTATATTTAAATATTTTAAAATGAAGTAGGCTGTTGAGTGAAGATTGCATTGAATTACTTTTCTTGTTTGGGATGCTGTGTTTTATGTGGATCACATCTTTCATCTTTTGCTCAAGACTTTGCCAATATGCAAGTTTTCTTTCCTCGACTGTAACTTTTCTAGTTTGTGGGGGAAACTTGGGTGATGGTAAAGTGATTTGTTCTCATTGTATTTCTCCTCAATTTATCCCCCCCCACCCCATAATTTCCATCACTTGATTTTCTACCAAGTCTTCTGCTTTTCTTAGATTTCTCGTGTAAACAGTGTGCTGAAGCGTGCATTGGTAGCTTTAAAGAGCTCAATTTGCATATTTCTCTCTTATCTCAGTACTTGTGCTAACTTGTTGCTTTTTAAAATGTGCAACAAAACGTTTATCTAATTTTTCTTTTTCCTACCAGTGTGTTCTAAACAAGAATGCTGATAACATTGTTGTTTATGATTAGCTGCCTTAAGGTGCTCAAATGATGGTAGTAAAGCCTAAGTAATGAACGCTGCATTTTCCATTTCCGAGATGTACTGCCCTTTATTTTTATACGGACTATATTTAATAGATTGTCTAACTAAGATCACTCAGGCGATAATGACCATTGATCTAACAGGGGAACTTTGCATCAGAAGTATTTACTGCTACTGGATACAGAAGCATTTACCTATCTCCTGTGTCCTGTCTTTTGCCGGACACCAATTATTTTAAGACGGATGACATCTTTTCCTTTACCATAGTATGTCAGGCCTTTTCCAAGTGACCCAAATCTGTTCCACTTGACCACGACAGGCCGCCTAGTTCTTCCTTCCAAGTGTCCCACGGCTCTGACTTACTGTCACTGTCGCTGTCAATGTTGACTCCGTAGTTCAGGGACCACCTTTCCTGGGGGGGAGAGGGGGGAGAAGGAGGGGGACGAGGTATTTGGGAGATCCTTTCTAGGCTCCCCGCCTTGACTGCCCGGCGAAGGTTTCCACGCTCCCCCACACTCCCCCGTGCTCCCCGGGAGGGCTCCACCCGCTCCCGGTTCCCTACGGCCACTTCCTGAAGTCACCTGCACACCC
>NW_012267276.1:2534204-2589927 GCF_000151885.1 Dipodomys ordii | reverse complement strand
GCGGGGCCCGGCGGCGGCGGCGGCGGCGGCGACAGCGGCCGGGATGAGTCAACTCGTGATTTAATGGGGGCAGAGACGGCGGCGAGGGGGAGAGCGAGCGAGCGAGCGAGCGCGGCCGTGGAGAGAGAGAGAGAGAGTGAGGGAGCGAGAGAGGAGCAGCCCCGTCCGGGGACTCGCGCTCACACGCACGCACACACAAACACGCGCGCACACCTCTCCCAGTGCCACCCAGCCACCACCGGCCTCGCCACCGCCACGGCCACGGCCGCCCTCGGGCTAGCCTGCCCGGGGACCCAGCCTTCAAGCCAGGGCGACTCCCGAGGACGCCTCCCGCCCCCCTCGCTCGCCTGCCGTGCCAGAAACTCCTGATCAGTTTCGTGGGCGCTCGGGGGGGGCGCCCGCACCCCTCCCCGGGCCCGGGTCCCCCGTGCCATTGTGGTGGCGCTCCGTTGTTTACCTCGGACTCGGCTCGGGGAGGGCTCGGCCGACTTTTTGGGGGAGGGGGCGGGGAGGCGGTGGCGGCGGCCGCGGTGGCGGTGGAGTCGGCTGGGGTGCCTGGCGCTCGTGCTCTCCCTCTCCCCCCCCTCCCCACCTCCTGGGTCCCCTTCTCCCGTTCCTCCTCCCCCCTCTCTCGCCGTCCTCCCCCCCACCCTCCCTTTTCCCCCGGTCCCCTTCTTCGCCGGGGCTCCCCAGACGCTCCCAGCCCCGCGTCCATGGGCAGGGAGAGGGTCCTCCGGGCTGCGGTCGGCGAGGGCGGAATCCAAAGTAGCATCTTAGTGCCCGTGCGGGGCTCTGGTGGCGCCCCTCGGCCCCCCGCCCTCGCTGCTCCCCGGTAGATGCCCCCACCCCTCCTTGCGGGGAAGGGGCGCGAGGCTGTGGGGGAAAGAGAGAGAGGAAAAAAACCAACACAAAAGTTTAAGGTTGGGTCGGGCTGTCCGGGGAGGGGGTGGGGACGGGGGACGCTCCGGCGAGGTGGCCTGCTCCCCGCCCCCCCCCGCGCCCGCCCGCCGCCGCCGCCGCCGCCGCCGCCGCCGCCGCGATCTCGGGGGGCTCTCGGAGAATCCGATCACAAGTGACAGCCACAAGTAGACTTGGCGTCCTCGCACCCGAACCCCGGAACCGAGGCGAGCGGAAGGGAGGAGGCGAGGGAGGAGAGCGCGGAACCTCGGGGCCCCCCACCCCCTTTCTGGAGACCTGGGCCGCGGTGATCCTGTCCGCTCCCCCCTCCTCTTCCTCTTTTTCCTTTTTTTTTTTTTTTTGGGAGAGATTCCTCAGGCATCACCTCGCCTCCCCAGCCCCACACCACACTGTGCTCCGAAACGGGTTCTGCTTTGTTTTTTTACGATTTCTCTCCCCCAACGAATCACTTGTCAGATCAATTTTATCTTCTCCCTCCTCCCTTCTTCCCACTCCCCCCTCCTCCCCGTCGGAAACCCCGTTCTCTGAGGTTAGACATTTTACAAACCATCTATGTTGCTTTTCGATTTGTGATTTTTTTTTAATATAACCCCCCCCCTCTTCCCATGGCTACTCTTCCAGACATTTATTTCTGCCCTTCCCCCGCTTAGGGGGGGCGGGGGTAAGGGAAGGGAGAAAATAATACAATTTCAGGGGAAGTCGCCTTCAGGTCTGCTGCTGGTTTTTTTTTTTTTGTTTTGTTTTGTTTTGTTTTTTAAAATTAAAAGAAAAAAAAGGACATAGAACACATCAGTTTTGAACTTCACTTCAAGAACCTGGGCTGCAAAGGAAATCTCCTTTGTGTTTGTTATTTATATGCTGTCAAGTTTTGAAGTGGTGAGTTTCAGGTCGGTTTTGCTAATTTCACTCAGTAAAACTGCCGTGTTTCTGTTTCTAGATAGTACTTTGCTTCTTTGTCTCTTTAAAAGGTCACAGTGAAAGCTTGGCCTGGATCGTGCTGGCCATATGGAATGGAATAGGGTACAATTTCTTAAAATGTGATTATGGGGTACTGGGGGGGCCAGGGCGGCAGTACAGCAAGGAACTCATTGAAAAGTCCCAAGATGCAAAAAAAAAAATAGTTTATTGAAACCGAAATTTCGTGCTTTTCTTCTTTCTTTTGAAGGGAAGTTATTGATGAGACCAAGTTCATGGTTTCATTCAGTAGTGATCCTGTAAGGTCTTAGTTTAAGGGCAGAGAGATGGGATTTTGAGAAAAATCTGCTTTCTATGTGCCAATCAAACATTGCACTATAATGGATTTTAAGATGTGTAACTCAAAAGAAACTCCTCAGCCTGGCATCTGTTCAGACCATAGTTAGTTCCTTCTGCTGTCAGTCCAGAGGCCTATTTGAGGTGGTTCTTTTCAATTTCAATCTGAGGTTTGGTGAACTTTAGCCTTAGGCATAGAGTTTAAAGGAGTAAATTGGGTGTTTTATGTGCATGTAATTTTGCTTTATAATGTAAAGCTTTTTACAGGATGACTTAGTGTTTAATAGATGCTTTAGGTGAGTATTCAAAGGACCATTTTGCCTGACCTGTGTGATGTTTTGATTGTCAATACATTAACTTAATTATAATCTATCACTTTCATTTGCTCAACACCCTAGAAGTGCTGCTGAGCCTCCTGATTACTTAATACGTTTTGCAGCATTAACTTTTGTCTACTTTTTCCCTTTTTTTGTTTGTGTTCCTTTCATAAGTTGCCCCAAGGGTTAAAAGATTTTCTTTTCAAATCATATGTTTTAAAATTCATCTTCTGCCTCTAGGGTAAAGCAACCTATTTTAGAAAAAGCAGCCCTGCATTATAATCTACATGAAACATTATAGAGTGTTTTGAATAAGTTAATAGTCTTCAGTCTCTAATTTTGGCTTGAGACTGCAGTTTAATATAATAAAAAGAATATCTTGATTAAAAAAAGTGGCTAAAAAAGGCACATTTATTGTTAATGAACCTCATAACCAAAACCAGATGGGACCTCTATCAGCAGTGGTAAACCTTTAGTTCTCTGCGTCCCCCCCTGGATCACAAAGATAAATAGCCATTATTATTCTCAAACTTTGTAGTTCTTCAATTGGCATTCTGAAAGTTGCTTTTAACCCTCCAGATTAGTGTCTACCTCCTTTCTGATTATATAGGACAAAGTAGACCATAGTTAAACAGATAGGAAAAAATGTTTGCACAAAAGTCATGATGATACAAACTGGCTTTCAACACTTGCAGATCTGAGTAGCTTTGGTATTCTACTTGAAAAAAAAAAAGATGTCATATTGCTAAATGACTGGAAGAAAGTAGTAATTATCATTTTTCTCTCTGGTATTTCAAAGAGGTTCTCCTTCATGTTGATAATCCCAGTGCCTAAAAGTAAGGTGAAAGTTCATAAAATAATTCTCACTTTAAAAAAAAATTCTAGTGAAAACTGTAGTTTAGTAGTGACTTTGATATTACATTCCTAACTTTATTATAAACAGCATAATATGTTAACTGAAAAATATTTTTTTTTAATTTTCTGAAATGAGGGTGGTAACTTTTCTTTGGCATAGTGAGATTTGTTTTGAAAATGTAAGATTGTGTTTTACCAATATTGTGATTTTTTTTTTGAAAGTCAGTTTGGTACTTGAGCCTATTGTGTTTATCACACAGTACTTTCAAGCGTTTTGCTGTTTAAATTGCTAACAGCATTGTGTTAGTAATGGAAATATAACTATGAACTCTAAAAGGCAAGTTGTTAATGCTTCAGTACTTGGGAAATTTAAAGAAACCCTTCACTTCTTCCTGTTTGCTTAGGAGAGAAATGATCCAGTCACATGTTTGACCTAAGGCTTGACTAGATCTTTAACAGGTCACGTAACTCTTGAAACTTAGATAGGAGGAAACTTTTTCTGTGCATTAACTTGTGAAACCAATGGGGACTTTAAAAAGTACTTAGATGTTTGGTATATTTTTTGAGATGGACGTGTATACATACATATATGTCAAAATTAAAAGAATATAAAACATAAACGTGTTAAACTTACTATTTTGGACTGTGATAATTATCTCCAGCCTTCATTAAAATATTGCTATTGTGGTCTATCATGAGTTTCTAGTTTTTAAATTTTGGGGCCACATAAATAGCTATTTTCTCTTTTAAGCTTGTCATTCTAGTTCTAAAAGTCAGCTCTTTTTCTTCTACTTACTTTTATTTATAGATGACAAGTTATCTTTTTATTTATGTGTATTGATACACTTTTCACAAATTGTTCTGTTCATTTGGACAGAAATGTGCTGTTACCTAGAAATACAGAAGCATTTGTACTGTGTATAGGTAAGCAATTGTACAAATTCATTTGTAGACACAAATGTCTAGGCAAAAGGTTTATATGGGAGACATACATAGGTACCGATCCCTCACCCTATTCTAACATCTTCTTTTTGCATTCTGACAGGTGATCTGTAGACAGTGACTGAGTATGGATCATTTGAATGAGGCAACTCAGGGGAAAGAGCATTCAGAAATGTCTAACAATGTAAGTGATCCGAAGGGCCCACCAGCCAAGATTGCCCGCCTGGAGCAGAATGGGAGCCCTCTAGGAAGAGGAAGGCTTGGGAGTACAGGTGCAAAAATGCAGGGAGTGCCTTTAAAACACTCAAGCCATCTGATGAAGACCAACCTTAGGAAAGGTAAATACTTTCAAACCAAATAGCATTTAAGTCTATCCAAGGCCACACTGTGCGAGTGGAGGGGTAGAACATGCTTGAATTTTCTTTTCCTGGATTCTCTTTCTGATCTTAATGTAGTTTCATTCTGGGCTGCAGTGCTCATCATGCTTTGAAGTATAGGCTCTGTGCTTGGATGGAGCATCTTACTCTAAAGATCAGAACCATTGGACTTGTGGGATGATAAAGACTGAGTTGAGTGTAATGGTCTCATTTTCTGCAAGGGTCCATTCATAAGATGTTGTCATTGTTGTAAGGGATATGTAGGTTGTTGCTTTGACTCACCCAGAATGACACTTGGATTGTGTGAGAGCCTCTTCAGCTTTTTCTATAAGCTTTTTTGAAGGCAATCTCAGAGATGATGGAAACCTTACATAAGATGATATTGAAGTTTGGTTATGTCATTTTTTGTGGTTTATTATTTTGCTGTGAAAGCCCTGATGATTCTCGTTTTAAACTTTTCCGTGTAACTATTGTTGATAAAGGAGGGCCAGATTTTGCGTATTTATAAATGGAAGATGTGAAATGACTTTTTTCTGTCGGTATTAAGTTGATGAAGTTTAACAACTTTGCCTGTGTTGGACATTGTTGGCATAGAGCAGTTCCTGTACTAAGTGTTATACGTGTCTCTTAAGGGTCTTTATTTTTCTCTCTGAATAACATGTATAGGAATCAGATTTTCTGAACATTTACTAAGCAAAGGATAAAAATGCCATCTTTTAGCAACCAAGAATATTAAGTAGATAAAGTTAGAAGGCAGAGGAATTTCATTGTGTTTGATGCATAACATTTATCACACAATCATTTATTTTTTCCTTGGTTTGGCGAAAACAAAGAATATATTGATCCTGAAATGAACAGACACAGCAGTCCGTATTGTTAGATCTTTATCTATTAAAAATGGAAAAACAGCACTTCAGCAGATTCTTTGGCCTCTACTCATGATTGCCCTATTTATTGATTGTTTGCCAAGAATGTATGCATCTTAAGAAAGCCAGAGTAAGAGCATTAAAAATATAATTTATTACGGCTTTTCAAACAGAGTACATTAATATTGTACTGTGAAGCACTGGGGCTCTATAAAAAAGACTTTCTGACGCCTGCAAACATATAAGTTCCATAAATTCCTAAATAGGAGATTTCAGCTGTCTCTGGTATTATGTGATATTTGCACAGCAAACTTTAATGCCAGGACAGTTTTAGACAAGGATTCTACAGACTTCACTGCTCCTTATGGCAGACGTGCTGTTTACACAGGCTCATAAACCTTCAGCAAAAGCTCCTAAGACTGCCTTCAGGTTTAAATCATGTGGTATTTTTAGCATTCAGCAGTGACCAGTACTCTCCCCTTTTAACGTTGCAAGGTTATGAAGTTGCTGTAGTTGGAAGCCTTGCCAAATACTAGCCCAAAGAATCAGGCAGTTCAGAGAAGACTCCTGTTTAGCATTACTCTCAGTCACAGGAGGGCAGTTGTGACAGTTTACCAGAAAATTTAGCAGCTGGATTTATAATTAGGTGATACTATTGTTACTTCCTCTAGAGCCACCTTTATTATTTATAAGAGATCTCTATATTTGACCAATGAAAGACAAGGTAAATCCAATATATTTCAATAGTTTGGACAGCCTTTCTATTTCATAGGTGTGAGTTGAACACATCTGTTTCTTCCCTTAAGAGGAAAAACCAGTGTATGTGTTTTTGTTGTACTAACCCAAGTCTTTGAAGACATTAGTACAGGGGGAGAAGGAAACAAAAAGTATAGTAATTTCACTTTCTGCTTAAATGTTTTTAAAAAATGTATTGTACCCATAATGACTTATTTTAAAATGCAGTTTCATGGCAGAAGAGTCTCAGCTTAATCCAGATAACAAAATCACTAAAGCCTCTTGGTGTGTGTGTGTGTTTGTGTTTTCCATCTTATTTTTCATGTGCATGGTTTCTGTTTGACAGGTGCTAGATAAAAATTGTGGCTTAGCTGAGAAAGCACTACTAGGAAAAAGGGGTTGAATGTTTTTATTTGTTTAGGAGATTTTGCCAAAATACCTTCAAGCCAAGGAAGAAATCACCAGTTTGCATATTGCTGTTTCTGCTGTGGTCTCCCCAAGTCGTTTTCTGATCCCTGACGGGTTCTCTCTCTGGTATAAAACAGCTGAATGAATGACAAGAATATTGGCAAGCTCTGCGGCTTGTTTTTCATGCCTAGCCTGTTGGTACTTCCGAATGAGTTTGTGAGCTTTTCTAAGTAAACCTAAAGGGGTTTATTTGTCAGAGCTAGGATCTCTTGTGAACAGTTCACTAAAGCTTTGGTGAAGACACACAAATGGAAAAATGTAGCTGTTTTATCTCCAGCTTTTGTTCAGCAGAAACAAGCAAATAGAGAATATGTAAAAGGCCTCTCTGGTGTCTGTAGAAAATCCCGATTTTCAGCAACGTTGATATGCACTTGACATCTTCAGAAGTTGGTAGGGTTCTTCAAGTCCAGAGGATGGAGCTTATTTAGGCACGGATGTGTAGGACTAACGGAGGATCCTGGGTGCCCTGTTAAAGTAACCCTTGTCATCATTTATGCTAAAGATGATACCCTCCTGGCAGTTTGCCACAGTGCAGTTCAGATGCATCTGCTTTTAACCCTTTTCAGTTATCATTGGAAGTCTGACGGTGTGCTGCGTAAATACCTTGAATTCCACAGCAGATTGTAAACCAAGCCTCTTTTCTTACGGTGGTATGCCCTGTGTTTATTAGTTATCTGGCTATTCAATTATTATACTGGCTTAAAGTAAAGCAAGAGAGAACCCATCAGATGCATGCAGATTCCTTACCCTGGTAGATCCCAATGAGGACAGTTTCCCTCTCTCATTTTTTAAAAAAAATCCTATTTACTATAAGAGAGATCACTCATTTTAAAGGCTGCTGTGCTGTCTTTGCAGTCAGGTAGCCTCAATGAATAGTCACAAACATAAATGCTGTTTGTCTCCTTTTTGTACCTATTCTGAGTATCCATTTGGTTAAGTTTTGTTTTTCTCTTATGGAACCAGTTAGGGTAAAATAATCTGAAAAAGGAAGGGAATAAGACTTTTATGCCCAAAGATAATTTGTTTGGACACAACCAGGAGAAATTTATGATTAACAGGAGTGTGCAGGCAGTGGGAAAGGTAGATTCCACTGGAGACAACTGCAGTGAGTTGTGTTTGCATGTTTGCATACTCTGTGTCACTTACAGCAAATCAGACAAGACACACTTATTTCTCTCTTGTCAGCATTATTATTTGATCAAAAAGGTAATCCTGCATTTATTGCTTTTTTGGAAAATGGACTTTTAAAATGAGAGGAGAGTCTCTGATATCTGTGGACCAAGTTCACATGCTATTTAACTGTTTGCTTTACAACTTTATGAAAATAAAAAGATTGTGTGTGTGTGTGTGTGTGTGTGTGTACACTTGTACTTCTCCACCAAGTCTGCCTTAGAAGCACAACCTCTCATGTGGGAAAGATTTATTTTCATAGCGTTTCCCCCACAGACTACATTTCTGAAGATTGTTGGTTTTCTGTGTCCTTTTCTCTGTCTTTTTCATAGGAACCATGCTTCCAGTTTTCTGCGTGGTAGAACATTATGAAAACGCCATCGAATATGATTGCAAGGAGGAGCATGCGGAATTTGTGTTGGTGAGAAAGGACATGCTTTTCAACCAGCTGATAGAGATGGCACTGCTGTCTCTAGGTTACTCGCATAGCTCTGCTGCCCAGGCCAAAGGTAAATAATGCAGACATGGTGTTGGAAAAATTGCTTGGCATCCTTTGTTTACCTTGCAGAGAAAGCAGTGGGTATTTTTACTCTAAGAACTGTATGTAGCTTGTGTTTTACATTTGTTTCTTATAGACTGTGGCTTTAAAAAATTGGCTTAATTCAGTTTGGTTTAGTTAACACACATTTTGCTCATGTGGAATGTCGAGGTAGATTTTTTTTTTAAATTACTTCAGCTGAATCATTAGTATGCTTATTGACCTTAATAATCTGCTCCACTGAGGACCCACAAGGAAGTGAGGAGCGTATTTGAGCAGATGGACTGTTGAGAGTCAATTTGCATTTATGACTGAATATCTAGTTCTGTTTCTTTTATTCTGTTTCTGATGGTTTTATGGGCTGTAAAGTATTTTTCAATGCTGATTCCCACTGCAATAGAGAATCTTATCTAAATCGTAAAGCCATTTAGAACTGGTTCAGCTATGTCTTATTAGAACTTCCTGTAAGTTAGGGAAATGTGGCCTTATGCATAGGTTTTATTGATGGGGTTTTATTTCCAAAATAATAAACAACCCTATAGTCATTTACATAATTTTACAATTTGGAAAGCTAAGCTGCGAATATTTTCATTGACCTGCCTTTTAGAGGGAAGGGAGCCATTTAAACAGAAATAACAGTCTTGCTTATGGCGGGGGTGATGGAGAAAAGAAGATGGACTTTCTATGTGATGTATTATCTAAGAGTATAATACTCAGTGACGTGTTCTCTTTATCTGGAATAGGGCTAATCCAGGTTGGAAAGTGGAACCCGGTTCCACTGTCTTATGTGACAGATGCCCCTGATGCTACCGTAGCAGATATGCTTCAAGATGTGTATCATGTGGTCACATTGAAAATTCAGTTACACAGGTGAGTCCTGGCTGCAACTAGAGTGAAACATTCCTCTTATGTGAGCTTTTGAAATGAAGTATCTTTGGTCAACCTTTAATTTTTATTTACCTTGTGTTTGAGAAAGGTTAATCCAAATGAATTTTGTTACCTTATGCTTCTGCTTTTATTCCCTAAGCTAGAGGTATAATTTAAAACCAGCTTCCCCCACCTCCCACCCACCCACCCACCCAAATTTGTAGGTTTTTGCAGCTTCTGGGATAATAAGACTTTTTACATTTAGTCAATTAAATGATGCATTACAAGACCGCATTTTACATAAAGTTTACTTAAGAAAAAAATATTTTTGCATATCATGAACAGTGCCATCTGTGTACATTTTGAGAAAGAATGCCCTATTTGCTATTGCTGTGGTTTTATTGTATATATGTATGTATTATATTTACCATTTCATTTCGTATGAACAGAGTAATGAAAGGAAATCAGTTAATACATTAATGCTTTTCACGATGGCTCGTGAGAAAGCAGTACACCTTAAATTGTCTTCCCAAGCGCATCAGAGCAGGAAGGTAGAAGTAACATGAAAAAATAGCCACCACAGGCAGCTGATGTATAATTCATGCATCGATACAGCAGATGTGTTGTATAAAGTAATTAACTAATCGGAACAATCAGGAGACCGAGAGCAATCTCCAGATGCATCTGTTTGATGCGCAAAATGAAATCTGTCTGTCTTAAAGGAATGTTGTGCAGTGGGATGCAATCTTGTAATAATCCCCTCTCTAATCTATGTCTCAAATAGTTGCCCCAAACTAGAAGACCTGCCTCCTGAACAATGGTCACACACCACAGTAAGGAATGCTCTGAAGGATTTACTGAAAGATATGAATCAGAGTTCATTGGCCAAGGAGTGCCCCCTTTCACAGGTACTCGGCATAACACGTCGTAAATAATAAGACATCGTGGGTAGCCTGGATTTGAGGTCCGAGGGCGGGGGGAATCTCTAGTTTGAAGCAACTGGTATCTGAAGCAAGAATTTCTGAAAATGCAAAGTGCTTGACCACTGGTGCTCTTTTAAAATATTCCTTATTCATTCTGAACAGAGACGTTAGGGTTTGTTTGTTTTTTTCTTTCTCCCTTGAGGGAAGGAGCGAAGGTCTGTTTTCAGGAAAAACAGTTGAGTAGATGACTACATTGAAGGATAGTTTTTAGATTTATCTTGTCATCCTCTGACATGGTGGCTTAATTCTCCTGAGTGTGCCCTCTTTTAAGAGGAGCCAGAAGGGTGCCACTTCCTCAAGGTTTGGCACACAGAAGGGACAGCGTTGGGGTTCAGATGCAACACTGTGATGATAAGTTGTCTGAATGAAGTGCTTGCACAATTATGTACATAACCTTTCTTCATTACAAAAAATGGAAATGTGTTTAGTAAAAATAATCATCAGTTATACATTTTCCTTATCCATGTTAGTTATAAACGTAAGAAGAAACATCTTCCACAGTTATTGTTTATTAGAATTTTATAATCAATTTTTCAGTTTTTAAAGAAATAGACTCTTTTTCTTTTTTCCTTGGAGATGCCTGTTGTATCATTAGGGATTTCTGAAATGAGACAGATTTATTATTCTTGTATTTCATCTTTTTGGAGTGAAATTTGGTAGAGGCCAACTGCAATTCTGTGTTGTTTCCAAATATAAAACCAAACATAATTTTTAAAAAAATTGCTCAGATGATTTCAAATATGAAGGAAAGGAAGAGGATACTGTAAACTTGCTCTTACTGTGGTTGCCATGGTTTGTGTTCCACCCGCCCTGAGTTCCCAACCCATGGCAAGGTCGTTCTATGCTATAGGGTCATTAAACTTCTGGTCTCACTTGGGTTTTTTTTCCCCCCCTTTCTATTTTTTTAAAAGAAGTTTTCTTTTAATTTAAGTTTACAGTATAATTCTGAGCCTCCGTCTGTCAGACAGCTGACTTGAATGACTACTGTAGACATTCTGCCATGGAGATTCTCAGAGTGTATGTCTGTCATATTCTGAGTAGTAGATATTCCTATGGTATATTTGAATATGAGGTTCGTAGAGATTCATCGGTGGATACCTGTAGACGAGAATCTGTACACTTTGGTCATTCATGAAGTGGCTCCATGCATTTCATTTCAGCTTTGCTATGTTATAGCTCTGTAGCTTTGTAGAATTTTAGCAAGTGTAGCATGGAACAAATGAACAATTAAGCTGTATCCACAGATTAAAATATTCTCTATGTTGTTCAGTACCCATTTCTTGCAATATAGAGCAAACCTCTGTCAATCCAGTTATACCTTCAAGCTAATCTAATTTCTCTCCTTTGAAATAAAAAGAGGATGTGAATATATAACCATCAAATAAAAGTAATTTAAACTAATTAAACACAGTTAAATCAAAAGGATGACATAATGAAAACAGGGTGACTTAACTCCTGGGATTTAGGGTTTTGCAGGCTATCCGGAATTCCAGATAGCCTGTTACTTGATTATTAGCATTTGAAAATCTCAAACCAGAACTAAACTTTTTTTTTTTGACTGAGAGTTAAAACATAATTTAAATACTCAGTGTAGGAATCTATCTTCCTGTTAGTAAATATCTCATTGATTTGGGAAATAAGTTCAGACAGAGATTTAAGGCATTTACTATGGAGCGGAGAAAAGGATAATGGTACAAATATTTATTAAAGAGAGTTGCTTCTTAGATGGCATCACTATTCAGTCAATAAGCTCTTCCTCACTGTAGCTGATAAATATAATGGTGAAGTACTTACTGTTATTGTGTCAAATGCATTGACTACAAACAATGTGAACATGAAATAGAATGACCAAATGAAATTCACTACTTGGTTGATTGTTGTAACATTAGTGAATTTCTGCAGAGAGTAAATTTCTGTAGAGAAGAATATGTAATGAGTGTAGCAAGAGACCCACCATACAAAGTGGTGATTTCAACATAAGTTACCATTACAATAGGTTTTTTGGGGAAAATGTATATTTAATCAGTGGTAGCAAACATTGAAAGTAAGATACTGTTTTGAAAATAGTTAACTTCTCTAAAGGAGGAAGTTCTTTTTTTATTTTTCTTTTTCTACAATGAATCCATGAATCTGGGACTCAGAATATTTCCATTGTAACTTAGTCTCCATTTGTTTTTCCATTACCTTTTTTCTTTCTGAAGTTTTAATAGAGATGAGATAGATAGTCCCTCCAAGGCCTGTGCCAAAAGCATATGCTGAGTTTGACAAACTGTTCTTTTTCCTGTGTTTGAGATTTTTGTGCTATGGATGATATAGTGAAGAATGCCTGGCAAATGGGGATTGTTTCACTCTTTTACAAATAGTACTAATACCAAGAGATGCTGTGTTACAGCTTTCCTTCTTCCGCTGAATTTTTTGATTCACACATATGAGAACTTTTAGCTTATAATTCAGTATATATTTTACTGTATATTAAGAATGTTTTTGCTTAATACGATAAAATACTTTAGCACCAAGAATGTCTGTAGGGTTTCTAAATATTACATATAGCAGAAAGCATCCCTGGAGTAGAAGCTGGACTGAATGGGTGTAGGAATTACCAGGAATTTGCCTGTATCCAGCACTCCTAGAAGGATTGTCTAATACTTGCTAAGCAAGTCTAGTTGGACTTGGATTCTTAGAAGTAGAAGGGATTAGCCTTCCTAGGTTCCTCCTCTGAAAAATAAAGGATAAATTAATCCCTAGAGATTAAAATCAAGATCCTGGTTAACAAATGACATAAACGTCTGATCATTTTCTAATCTATAGCCATGCTTAATGGTTAATCTTAAAGCAGGTTGATTTTATAATTTTACTTGTATTGGTGCAATAATGTTTTCTCTGTAATATTTGCAAGATTTTCTACAGCTGCAGAAATTCTATAAGTAGGCATGTAGTTTGATTTGCAACTCATACCTTTATTTCTGTTATTTCCTTCCTACCGTATATCTGTCCAAATAGATGATTGTGTGTTTTTTAAGTTCTCTGTGTCACGTGTTTTGTTTATTTTTGCAAAATGTTCTAAGATGTAAAAAAAACCAAATGCTTAGCTCATTATAGATCTGAGGTCGGGTGTTTTGTTGTTGCTTTTGCTTTTTTCAGTGGATGTGGTTAGATAAGTCGGCTGTTAATTTCTGAACTGCAGCTAAGTAGGAGAAAATAGTCTGATTTGGGGATAAGAAAGCCTGTCGTGAAACATTTGAGGGTTATGGATTAGGAGATAATTGGGAGTTCTTAAACATTTTGGTTTATAATAAAACATTAAATTTTTGCGCTGGATTTCCCCTTAGAGTTTTAGAAATTGAGTTTAAACATCGGATACATTGTGATACAAGGACAGATAATTTAGTTCAGGGGACCATAAGTAAAAGGTCAACTGTCATTTCTGCCAGCCAGATGTTTCCTTTAAAAAATGTTGAGGTCAAGTATTCCTGAGAGATTTTAATTTGTTAGGTGCATTTTTACTTTCCCACCATTACCACATACATACGTGTGTACATGTGCATACTTGCCATCCCTCCAACTCTGATATTTTCAAGAGATTGGGTCATTTTCTGTTTTGTACCTTACCTAGAAAAAGGCCAGGTTCCACCTAGCGTGAGTGGGAATTGTTGTTTGTATTTTCAGTTAGTAAAAGGGAAATGAAATAAATTTAAACTTAAACATCCCATTTAGAAGTCACATTGAGAAAGTGGTTTTTGAATTTTTCCTTTTCCTAACTATAGCCAGGGATCTGATATGTTAGTTATTATTATTATTATTATTAGTTGCTAACAAAATCGATAATAAAAGAAACTGCCCTGTCCTCCTAAAGTTTAGCATTTAGCTAGATTAATTGCCTGAAGCCTGATAGTCACTTACAAAAACATTTAATTATAAACTGAAGTGTTCCGTTGATCTTCGGTCTGTATTACAGCATTGAAACTAATGGCTTAGAAATCTGTTATGTTATTGAAGTCTTGATTTGTAAACTATTTTCCTCATAAAGTTATACTGAAATGTCATGTCTTACAAATTTTTAATAAATATTAATAACCACATTATTTCAAGAGAATATCTAGTGTCAGTACTTACATGCTTTATATGCTTATATGCAATATTTACCTATATTTCCCATAAGACCCTACCCTATAAAATTTTTTCAGAAAACCATATTCAAAATATGTGTAGATCAACCATTAATACTGCAAAAAAGTGTTTAATACATTTCAACATTGACAGTGTACTTTTGTCAGGCATCTATTTCCTATATGGTGACACAGATTACATACTGAGTGCCTGAAATAGCAGTACTTAGTTAACTTTCATTCAGTGCTTTGGTTGTATGGGGTACCTCTGTCACACTGAGATTTGGGTAGGGACCTGAGACCCAGTGCCTGAATGAGTGAGTAGGTTGCTAGACATGTAAAGCAAGTAGCCTTCCCACCCAGAGCTTGGGAACCTCACCAGGTGTCCTTCTTGGTCACATAGACACATAAAGAACATTATAAAAAGAAACAAAACATAACACTCTTTCTCAGATTAATTTGATGCATTTCATAATACATTTTGATTTGTCTGAAATACTGATAAGTACTTGTAGGTTTCTAATTGTATTTATTCTCACTATGGGAGATTTTTTTTTTTGACATGTGTTTTGCTTTTGTGTCTTTGATTGTCTTGTTTGTATACTGACTTGTTTCAGAAGTACTCCTAATTGAGGATATGGGGGTGGGTGGGTAATTTAGACCATGGGGACTGACTGCTGACTAATACAGCATTCTGGAAGGTCCAGATGGTCTGAAAGTACAGTCCTACATGGCACTTCTCTTCCCTGTCCTCTCATATCCTCAAGGTCAATAAGTGTAGTTGAGCTAACCCTTTCTTTTGAAGCCCAAGGTAATTAATGTTAAGCTGTGTGTGTGTGTGTGTGTGTGTGTGTGTGCGTGCGTGCGCGCGCTTGCATGTGTGTGCATGTGCGACTGACCTGGAGCTTGACCTCTTGGGGTTGGCCTGTCCCTTAGCTCTTTTGTTCAAGGCTGAAGCTCTATCACTTTAGTCACAGCTCCACTTCTGGTTATTTGGTGGTTAATTAAAGATAAGACTCTCACGGCCTTCCCTGCCTGGGCTGGCTTGGAACTGTGATCCTCAGGTCTCAGTCTCCTGAGTACCTAGGATTACAGGCGTGAGCCATCGGGGCCTGGCATTAATGTTAAGAATTTTTATTGGAAATAGAGGGCAGTTAAGTTTCTCAGGTCTATTTGAAAGTCCAGACCTTTGTTATTACTCACCAGATCTCGGGCAGAGCTACAGCTGGTGGTTCCATTTAGAATGAAAATTTTCTGTTTGAGATGTGCTTGGAGGGTTCCCAGAATAAAATTATAAATCTTGTGGTTGAACATCTTATATTTTGAGGGAAAGTGCCATAAAGTATCTTTCCTTTTCTTAAAATGATAAAACTTATCAAATCTTAACCTGCTAGCCTTGGGAATCTTAGTGAAAATTTGCTTTGTCACATAGTAAAATGCTATATAACTAATTAAGTATCACCTGATAATTAATTGCCTAACAGCAGTTTTATTAATAGTGGGATCTATAAAGGAAATGGTAAACCAGTCTTAGGTAGGTGCTTGTGTGAATTGCAAAACTACAAAATATGTTTTTTGTTTTTTTTTGAGTCAGTCATGACATCATTCCAGATCTTCCTTCAACTCACTGAGATATCTGCTCTGTGTTAAATTATAGTATATGTGATCTAGGAAAAAAATGTATCCTCTAACTTGCCAGTTTTCCTTTTTGAATTGAATATCTCTGACTCATTTTTAGTTGATTTAGATGTATAAGGATTTTACAGTAGCTTAATATTAGCTCTCTTAACCTTTCAGATATATTAATAAAAAAGCCAAATTTAATAAAGCATCTATCTTACAATGAATTCATCTGAAATATTTTGTAGCCACTGCCTTTTCATAGTAGTAAAATATGAAAGACTTTAAGTCAGGTTAATTTGGAAGTGCTTAGAAATGTATAAGTACTTCAGTTTCTCTTAATAGACTTTTACCTATGCCTTGTTTTAGATCTGAACAGCTTTCCTTTGACCTAAAAAATCACTACTACAAAGAAAATTACCATTTTACAAGAACATTTCCTCTGCTCTTTCCCTGATGCATAGAATAACAAATACTCCCAAGGCTTAGAAGGAGATATGGTCTGAAAAAAATCCCCATTCAATAATACTCTCTAACATTAAAAACTTAATCAAATCATGCTTATCAGATTAATTTTCCTGTTAAATGGAACTAGTTTTAGAGTACTTTGAGCATTTTTTTTCTTAGTTACAATTAAAGTTTCTTGTTGGACTCCTGTCTATATTTGCTTTTAAAAATCTGCTTTATTTCATGCCAGATTTGAGTCTCAAACTCATAAACAAACAAAACCTCTAAGTTCAGAATAATCAAACAGATGCACACACCCAGTTTTTCCCTCTTTCATTGGAACTGCTTGATTATAACATGCTCTGAGTATAAAAAGCATAAGAGAGCCTTTAACATAACAGGAGAGAGCCTCAGCCCTGGTTGTGCAGCTCATTGCCAATTGAAGTAAGGAACGCTCTGACTGTTGGGACTTTTAAATCTAGACTTAAAAGTTATTTGTTCTGTTTAGCATTTTTAAAATGATTCTATTAGGAATTGTATGCGCTTCAGTTTTAATTTTAACTCATAATGATTGGAAAGCACCCTGGGATGCTTGCGTGAAGGGCGCTACAGAAATATAAGATTGTATTGTTTTCTAATGTGCAGTATTATTATGGGGTGCCCAAGTTTTATCATGGCCAATTCAGAAGGTTGTAGAATTCCTCATTATAGAGAAGGTAGCTGACTTCTGCTACTAGTCCTTTATTTTTTCCTTTCCTCATTCTTAATTCTAAAACTTTCTCCTGAATCCTCTTTTTCTTTGGAAGATATTGATTATCTTGTATTGCAATAACTTCCCATAGAAATGCTAATCTAATTTAGTTTACTCAGAGGGGTTAAAGATGCAAACCAGATGATACTAGAAGCTAAGAAAAGATTAAAGCTTTAATTGCTATTACCATTTGCTATCACATTCTTATCTGGATAACAAGACATGTTATGTTGTTCCCTAATTACTGGGTGCCACTGACTGTCCTGGGCTTTACACCATTTTACTATTAATCTAATGTTAGTTCCAAGGCAGTCAGAAATGTGGGGCTAAACCCAAACAAATACTAACTTTGTGAAAACCTCACAATGAAAATTTCTCCTGTATTGAAAGCCCTAGATTTTGTTCATGTATAACAACTTGATTTCATTTCATTTTAATTTTTTCATGAAATAATACATTTCTTCAACAACTTCATTCTGTGTCTTCTTTTGTGCGCACACACGCTTGGTGCTTGTTCTCTTTACCATCTCTTTTAGGTAGTAAGCCCATAGGTTATATCTTAGCAGTCATGAATGCATATATTGTCACAACCAGCTGTGTCAGCTTGGGGAGCTGAATTTCAGTGCCTTAGTTACCTTATCTGTAAAGGAGAAAGGCCATATCAGTTTCTCAGTGTGGTTATGAGAATTAAATGAATAATGTTTGTTAAACATTTTAGGATATTTTTCAGTTCTAAAGTACACAGTAAGTTTGTTTCTCTAGTTGTGGACACTTAAACAACCACAGAAGTGTGGTTGCTGCGTAAAAGATTTTGATACAAGTTTTATTTTCATTTGCCGAAAAATTAAAGAATATAGTATATATAGCTCATCCTCTCACCTTTAATGAATACTGTTAGCACCGTCTTACATTAATTCTAAAGTTACAGTTTATTCTTAATGGAAGTGAGGAGGTGCTCAGGCTTTGATTCTCTATAGTTATCATAGGAAAAATAGTCCATTTGCAAGTCAGCAAATATACCTTAGACTGGACAGTGTCCAAGGGAACAAAGATGCCTCCGAGATTCTAATCAGTTGAAACTCTATGTCTCCTTTAACTACTTTGACCACATTACTTCCACATTGCTCTGGAATCACTTTCAGACTAATGACTGTCTGTGAACATTAATTGACTGTGATGAGACTAAGTTTTATTTATCATAAATAGACATAGACCTGGCACATACTAGGAACTCAGGAATACTTGTTAAACAGATATTGTTAAACAACCTCACAGGATTTTCACCATGTTTATTTCATGAAGCAACACATGGTGTCAGACTTATTAGTAGTATTTTATAGATTCTTTTATCTGTAACATCCTATCAAACTATTTTCCTATTGTACTTAATTGTAGATTTATCTTTATCTTGCTAAGACAAATAACTTCTGCATTTTCCTTTCATAACACCTATATTGATATTCCAAGTTATCTTACAGTTTTACATATTTTGTAATGTTCTTTGGATATATTTACAAAAGTTACATGTCTATAAACAGAATACTCTTGTTAGTACAAGGGACTCAAAGACAAAAGATCTAATTAAACATCACAGTTAAGCGCAAACATTTTTCTAGCATTTCTTTGTATATTTAAGTTTTTTTTTCCTTTGCAATTGAACATCTATTTTAACCTGGCTAATAATTTCCAATTTGTGTTGATTGAGTTTTATTCAAGTTACTCTTTTTATTTTTTAATGGAGTACTTGTTTTACTTTTTATTTTATTTATTTTGCCAGTCCTGGGACTTGAACTCAAGGCCTGGGGACTGTCTTTGAGCTTCTTGTTCAAGGCTGGCTAGCACTCTACCACATGAGCCACAACACCACTTCTGGCCTTTTCTGTTTATGTGGTACTGAGGAATCGAATTCAGGGCTTCATGCATGCTAGATAAGCACTCTACCACTAAGCCACATTCCCAGCCCAGATTACACTTTATCAAAAAGAAAACAAAAAACAAAAAAACGCTTCACCCCCATTTTTCATTTTCTACTCATATTTAAGGGGAAAAAATGAAGAGAAGAAATTTCAGTATTAAAGCCAAGTGATTTCTAGTGAGAGGCACTGATATGGCCAGATGGTCAGTATCACCCAACTTCGCTCAGTGTCTATTCTAGTTGATATTCTCAAGTCCACATTTGGCAGGAGGGACTTCATTTATGGCTGTAAACATACACTGTTTTAATGTCAGTTGTATAAAGGTCCATGACCACCTGAATTTAGTGAGAGCTGCAAATGCAGATAACTGTTGAGCCATTCCAGAAAGGGCCCTGGGGGACTGGGATGTCTACCCTTCCAATCATGGAGGAATCTATTTCATGATGTGCATCCTATCTAAACATGCTGTTACCATTCCATTGTAACACCTCAACAGATGATTTCCAGAGGATGGCATTTTTTCTGAATTGTGAAGGATTTTCATAATATTGGTAGAAATGAATCCAGATTAATACAATTTCTTCCTTACATCCAAATCTAGAGGTGATACTGGTTTATATTTATCTAGTATACATAGGAAATCTTGGCATAAAAGCTAACAGTGATGAGTAAGCCACAGTCATGAGTCATATCTGAGTGGGCTCTAGGCTCTAAACTATTGAGAGTTTGTGCAGGTCTTGAAGCTATAAGCCATTAAAAAAATATATCTATATAGGGGAGAGCTTTCATAGGTTTTCTAAGATTCCCTGTGGTCCTGTACCTACTAAATGCTGGTACTACATTCTCCCCTCCCAGTACCTAGACAATGTGGTTTAAAATCTCAGTGTTCATATAAAGAAGGGGTGTAGAAAGGAAAAGTGAGGTCTCTTGTGAAGAGTTACAGAGCCCAATTCTAGTATTTTCTTTTTCTTTTGTAAAGACTATGTACAGAGGGGTTACAGTTACATAAGTAAGGAAATGAGTACAATTCTTGTCTAACTTTGAGAAAACAAATTGTTCAAAATACTTGAGTTCTCATTTTTATTCCTGTGCTTTAAAGATTTTTTTTTCAGAATACTGTAGGAGCTAAAGCTTATCACAAATTTGGTGGCTTTTCTTTTCCTTCTTAGCACAGATGTTAGAAATTTTAATCTCTGTACAGGATGAAAGATTTATCTGCACATGGGTGTCAGAAGGAATAAGCAAGTATTCCCCAAATGTGTAAGATAGTACAGAGATGCAAGATCTTAGGAAGTAAGTTTCGCTGTGAAATCAAATAAAACTTGATGGATTCAGATGTATCTAATGAAAAAAATTTTCTATAATTCTATTTGGATTAGCACAATGTTTAACTTAGTAGTTAATTGTATTTTTAACAATTGCTTTATAACTAAGATGCCAAGAGACTTTAACTTTCTAAAATACAAATCTAGCACGAGTTTTTTGCAATGTGTACCTGGGAATGAATGAATGAGTGATGAATGAATAATGTCACACTAGCACTTCTTTAGTTACTCCTGTAAGTCACAAACAGCTCATAGATGCTTTCCATTATTATAAGGCAAATTAAGACATTATTTGTTCAATTCCCTTCATATAATAGCATATGTGTTCTTGATTTTAAATATTATATAACTTCAATAATAGTAGACCCCTTAACATATATTTTGTAATTTAAACTCTTTACTAACATCTTTACTTGATTTAGGTAACCAAGTTTCTTCAAAAAAAGGAAGATCTAATTAGACACATAAAAAGGACAGAATAGAAAATTTGGTGAAAAGATTAAAAGGACAGAATAGAAAATTTGGTGAAAAGATTATTTAAACATTCCGGAAAATTATGTTAATTATATGGGAGAACCCCATGAGCTGTGTATCAACATTTTCTTTGAAAGTTATGGATTTGATTTCTAAATAATTAAAATCTTTACTCTCCGAAACAATCACATTTTCTTCTTAAGGAAATGTATTAGGAAATTGTGAGTTAAGTGTATTCATTTTGTGATTCTTTGGTATTTCTTTAGGGCTTTGTATTGTGCTTCCATTTTTAGCAGTTTGCCAAAGTTACTCTGTAAAATGCTATTTCAGACCCTGCCCATAGATCAACATGGCAATAGCTTTCTGTATGACAACTGGAGTTTAAGTAAAATTTACATGTGATTAGTCTCTTCTCAGAAAATTGAGAGTCTGAATAGACCCCAGTTGTAATCTCTCAAGAGAATAGCTTAGAAAGTAATAGAGGATCCAGAGGGAAAGATTTGAGGAATGTAAGCTCATAGCACACACAGAATATTATACTTAGAAATCTTGCTATTCGTTTTCTTAAGTTAAAGCCCATTTCCTGTCTTTCCCATCCCCAAATACCAGATGGGGGACTACCTGTTAATTTTCATGACATTTGTTCCATGTCAGAATTTCATAAGATAGACCATTTTTGAGAAATTGTTTATAATAATAGCATTTGGGATTAAAAGAAAATGCTATTTATGGAGGCTCTCTATTGAAATTATATTTATATGTGAAACTGATTCAATTGTGTTTGAATATGGAGTTGAAGTTTGACTTTTAAATTTTCCAGAGTTATTAAAAAAAAATCTGCTGTGAAAACTTAGGCTCTAGGTTTACAAGACACCAAAGGAAAAGGAGCTCAGACTGTATGAAGTTAATTATTCTCAATGGCTAAAAATATAAAATGATTTTTTTAAAAGCTGGTAGTTTGACAGATTATTCAGTAAATGCTCATTTTATTGAAAACTTATTAAAATGTGCTTAATGTTTCTGTACCATTAATACAATACATAAAAAGGTTACTGTCAAGATGAGTGGTCTGGGCCTGAAAATTAACTTGAGGGCTTTATATATCAACTCTGTGTAGACTAAGAAGTAAAAGAGCTTTTCTGCATCTTGCATGCGGGCTTTTATTTCAGAAAAACATTCATTTTAGACTTTATGCCAAAGACGGGGGCAATGTGATGTGCTTTCATTTAAAAAACATGGACAGAACAGATACGTATTCTAGACAAGGTAGAACCATGAAATTTGCCTTATAGAATTAAACCTCTGCAACATTCTTCCCCTCACTGTCTCTCTGGAGTATTCAATTCAAAACATACATTCCTTCCTACAGAAAAAGATATTCAGATTCCTTAGTTGAAATTAATTAGCATTCAGAAACCAGATAGCATGTTTTTGGGTATTCATGAGATCTCTGTTTGAAAAAAATGTTTTTAACTTGTAGAAATGTGTTGCAACACACAGATGGGAAGAAAAAGAAAAAAAAATCTCTTTAGCAAGCACTGTGTGTAAAAGGAATATTACATTTTGCACGCTCCTGATTGCTCTGTGTAAACAGTTTTTGACATCTGTCTTTATAGTTTTCGAGGAGAGGAAGACTTTGTTAAAAGAATCATTTTTATACAGCAGTCACCATTTCAGTCTTGCTTTACCTGTATTATGAAAGCAGATGGTCTGCATGTCTTTTGAATATTTATAACTATCAAAAACAATCTCTTGCTATTCACCCTTAGGCTTATGAGATGTCAGGACTGTTCTGGTTGAAAAAAAATCATCTTGGGTGTTTACAGAAAGAGGATTACATTAAGCTGAAATGACTATACATTTTCCAGTTTAATATTTGTCCATCAGCTGTTTAATCGTATTTAGATAATTGTGTAAATAAGATGTTGTAGCCCTTGCCCTCTCTGCTGAGGGAGAGCTTTCAACATGGTGAGCCACCATTTTTGGGATGCTGTTTCTCCTCCCACCTCAGGGAACAGTGAACCCCCATCCACAAGTCCTCAGCAAGTTTTGATCACAGCCCTGTTTTGGGGGTGGGGAAGAAAGGAAAGTGCACAAAAAGCCAGATCACATGAGATGCCAAGGAGCTGCTGGCTTCCGGTACAAGCTGTTTAGTTTATTAAAGTATATCATAATATGCAAATATGGTACAGTATGCCTATTACCCTTTAAAGATGGCATGTCTTTCCCTTTATTCTCGATGAACACTCAGTCCTCTGAGGGTATTTTGGAAAACTTTTGGTGTAGTGGGGGTTAACTGTTTTTTTGACTGGAAGCTGAGCAATCAGAGATAACAGATTTTGCTGTGGTTGGTTGATTTGGCAGAAAAGCATGAACAGTTTTGGTTTAAATGATTGAATAACCTGATTAGCATTGTTTTGGGGTGGGTTTTTTTGGTTGTTGTTAAAGGCACAACAAAGCAATTTTAAGGGTAACTGGATCATACCCCTGCCCCCAGTTGATTTTTTTTTTTTTTAAGAATGTCTCACCTCTCTATAAACCTACCCCTTGGCTACTGAGATACGAAGTAGAAAAATAAAACCACCTCCCTTCATCTTCCAAATGTATTATACATACCTACAGCATGATAGCCTAGCAGGGGTTTGAAAGAAGATAACATTTGGGGAAAATTATATAACCTTAACCATTGCCTTGTGTTTTTTGTTTTTCAAATCAAGAGACCTGCAGATTTTTTGAGCCAAGGTTCAGAATGTTCTAACTGTATGTAAGTCAGGCTTTAGAAAATTCCACCCTTACCTTTTCACAATTAGAAAGGTTATAAATAATGTATTTGGCTGAAAAGGAAGCTCAGCCTGTGGCAGATGGTATCATGCTAGAGGACTGGGGTTTCTGCGAAGATGGCGTTCTTTCAGATCGGAACTTCAGCAGACTCGCTGAAAGAACTGAAGCTTCTCATAGGGAGTAGACATGTGCTTTATGGATCTTAGAAAAGCTTACAACTTGGCTCCTAGGATAAGAATATTGTGTCACACTAGGGTTGTGAGACCCTCAGCCAGTTCCTGCCAACTTTCACATTGTAGTTCCCAACACTGGAAGCTGGGGTTTATTGGTTGGTGTACTGGGTACTGGGTAAACATTTGAACTTGGGACTAATGCTGCCTGAGTTTCATTGGGTGGGTTATTTTATCACCAGAAATTGGTATTTTTATACAGACTGACCCCTGAATTGGAAACTTGACATACAAGTGGTATCTTTTCCAGAGTGCTTTGCACAGCTCATAGAAATACACACACACACACACACACACAGAGAGAGAGAGAGAGAGAGAGAGAGAGAGAGAGAGCACGCTGGCAAGCAGTGGAATAACATAACCACATTGCATTACAACTTCCGAGACATCTGTGTGGATGTATTTTGAAAAACCTGGGAAGAAATCTCTTGCAAATTAATGAACAAAGGTTCTTGATAGTACGGTGATGTTTTGTTGTTGTTGTTTTGTGACAACCAGATGCAGTGAATTTTAAAGGTTGTGTGTGACAATTAAGCCTCCATTTCCTTTGACCTTTAAGGGAAAAAGGAAGGAGGAACTCCTGGTGGCCTGCAGTAATGATTTATTTCAGTGTTGGATACTAGTTGTGCTCAACTCTGTGATGACCAGGCCATATTGAGATAAGACCTATGACTCCTGATCTAGTAAAGAATAAACAATATGGCATGTGCCATGGTGGCACTATGTGCAGGATGTTTGAGAGGTTAGAAAGGGCCTTGAAGAAGTAGAGGTACTAGAGAGATATCTGAAGGATGGGTGGGCAGCTGCTAGCCAGAGACGGGAGAGGACATAAGTCTAGTGTCCAAAGCAGGAGTGGATGTGCCTTCCTCCTACCAGCTGCCAAGTTCAGACTAACTCCAGAAAATACATCAAGCTGCATATTGGTACAAATTTAAATATTTTAATATTTTTCTTTGTGGTTTCTTGACCATATTAGTTACTTAACAGTTTATTTAGTACATTTTTCCAATCTTCATAAAAATTTATTTGACCTAAAATACATTATTTTGAACATTTTATCTAGTACTCTTCTGTTATTTAAAGCATAGTTGAATGATCTATGCGATTGTATAATGAAAGCCCAATGAGGAGGAAGAGGCAGAAGGGAGTCATAGCAATTAACATCTCGTAAATTCATGCTTGATGTGTCCCAGGCTCTGTGCTAATTGCACCACATCCGTTATTTTTTTCATTGTCCGATGGTAGAAAGTATATCTCTACAGGTCACTTGTTCCTAGTAACTTGCCCCATGCTTGGCACTTAGTAGGAATTCAATAAATGTATGATGAATGGATGAAAAACAATGCCTGAATGAATGGATTTTCAAAACAACCCCACAAGGTGAATGCTACTATCATTCCCATTTAGCATGGAAAATTATCAATTAATTGGCTCCAGGTCACACACATCTTGCATTTGAGTGCAGATGTATGTCTGCTCTGTTTCCTTAGATGAACATGCAGTATGTACGTAATGCACGCCAGGCATTGGGGTATATAATAGGGAGCCCCACTCCTGCATGAACAATCTTTTGAAATCAACATCTCCTTTGGATTGGTGTTAAGAATCTCAAATGTTTCTCTTTTAAAACATGGAACCTGGTCTACTTTGTGGACATTCCATCACTTTAAAAAATACCATTAATCTTGACTCTTTTCTATTTGTTACCAAAACAACAGGTGTTTCTGATTTTCCAGATATGAAATTGTAATATTGAACATGAATTTTTGAATTCTATTTGCACCACAAGATTCTGCAGTTTCCCTTTCCTACAGCTGAAAAACACCAGCCATATCTAAGCTGACGATAGGGATCTTGTGTGTGCTGATTCTAGGGCTTGAACTCATGGCTCCACGCTCTCACACTTTTGCTCACAGTTGGCACTCTATTTAAGCCACATCTCCAGTCCACAATAGGGATCTTATCACAAGGAATAACAAAGTGGCTGTTTGAGCAATTTAATTGTACAGATTACTGTATATTGTTCCAATAAAAATATAAGTGACCTAGGTTATCTGAAGCATAGAATATTTCCCAGAAGGAAAGTGATTCCAAAAGTTGTTTTGGTATGGGTTATAATCCTTTTGATTGATACCTTGATTGGGCTAATATTTACATTATCAGAATTTTCTAAGCACATACCACTTGACAGAGTAGAAAGCATCCAGAAAAATTCACTTCAGAGTACAGCTTGCTGATTTAGGGTTACACAAGGGCAGGGAGAAGAGTTGACAATGATGCACATATGGATGTCTTTCTACATATGGATGATTAACTACACAGCACTGTTACATATGGGCTGTGCTTGATAAAAATATTTCCGCATTTCCCCCCATACTCTGTGGATTCTTCCTTTCCTCCCCCCGCCCCCATGTTCCCCCTGTTGGTATGCAGAGTTCCTTGAAAGTGAAGTTATTGGTTGGTTATCTTATCTGTCTTGCTAATAGGTGGTAAACTTGTTACAGGAAGAGGCTGGGTCTTACCTATCTTCTTATCCAGGCACATATTGGGTATAGAATCAAAGAGAAAATGTCATATCTACAAGCATTTGGGTGTTTGTTACAAATCTCAGCAGAATTGAGGTATTCCATATATTTGTAAAAAAGCAAGAAATAAACTATATGTTTAAACTTACATTGTCTGTTATATTAACATGTAAGAAATTGTCAGAGTATCTTCATAAAGAGCAATCATAAATTTTTTAAAATTAGGACAAAATGGAAGAACGTCAACTATCATCCATTATCCGTCAGTAAATCTCAGTAGTTTTATTAGTGTCTCACTTTATTGATCCATTATTACAAAAGACTAAATGAGATTGAAGCTGACGGATTGCTCACTGGATCAGGTAATCTTCTGGCTCTAGTTCTGGCAACCTTGCTAAGTGTCTTTTTGCTCTAAGGACTGTGGGGAGGCTCTTAGTGAAATTGCAAGCTATTGGATTAATGACAGAGCATCTTGAGCACATTAAGAATGTCTTTTTTAGAGAAATAATATGTGAAAATGACTATGAAGTAGAAAGTGTCAAAAAAAAAAAAAGATATCCCAGGGCCTCTCCGCAGAGAATGGCATGTCTTTTATATAAATAATGCAATTCTAGTTTACCCATCTCTCCCAAGTTCTTGAGCCATTCCCTAAATTTACTCATTGAAGAAATGTATGCATGCTACAAAATTGACACTGATAATGGATGATGGGAGGAGAGCCATAGCCCAGAGAGTTTTACATTAGCCATAACTTAAAGAAGATAATGATATAAAAATCCTTTTGTCCCCAAACTGGCTTTTCTGGTTATTCTCTGGTGCTGAAACAAAGTTGCCCTGTGAAATGTTTCCCCATAGGACAACAGTAAGTTCTCAGGTTTCTACTCATAGTGAGGATGGCTTGGTCTGTTGTTTCATTCCTACACCCAATTGGAATTAATTTCACTGCTACTAGGGGCTATCAAGTTTGAATCATTTATTTGCTAAATATGAGGTGTTTTTTTTTAGCTTTCTAGTAATACATTAAAATCATTATTTTTCTTCATTTTAATAAGTTAAATGATTAATTGTTTTCCTAGTTTGTGTTAAAAGCGAGATAAAGAGCCAATTACCAATGGCTCACACCTGTAATCCTACTTACTTGGCAGAGACTGAGAATAGGAGGATTGAGATTTGAGGCCAGCCTGGGTAGAACAGTTGGCATGACCTCTTCTCAACTGAGAGCTGGATCCAGTGAGGTACACCTGTTATCCTAGCTAAGACAGGAAGCTTAACATAAGTAGATCATAATACACTTGAGCAGGACATGAGACCCTATTGCAAACTAATAAAATAGGCCTACAGGTGTGGTTTAGTGTTAAGACCCCCTGTCTAGCAAGCATGGGACCCTCTGTTCAAACCCCAGGACTTCCACAAAATTTCTATTCAAAAAGATAAAAGTGACGACATAGACCATTTTCTTATTTTTGGGATCTTGAGAAATTTAGTAAGTACCCAAAAATATGTATATGTATATGTATGTATATTTATTTATATACATATTTAAATATTATGGTCAGTTGAAATTCAGAATTCAATCTTTATTATAGATAAAGCTATCAATAAGTTTGTAGGATGTTTTTCCCCTTAACAGAGAGGATCTCTGTGAGCTGTTTTCTTCTCAAGTATGATCATTTACCCTTGGAAAAAGGTTAATATATCTCCAATTGAAAAATCCAGATAATATACATGAAAGTGTAAGAGATGTTTCTTAAATGTGAATGTACATGTGAATCCCTGGGAATCTTGGTAAAATATAGTTGCTGATTGCCCAGGTTTGAGATTGAGCTTCAGACTGTGCATTTCTAACAGGTTTCTAAGGGGTTGCTCATATTGCTTTTCTCTGAACCCTATTTTGATAGCAAAGATGTAGCTGTAGACACTAAAAAGCAAAGTGTCATGTGTTGTCTTCATGTATCATTGGGACCAGTGAGAGCTGCCAGTTTAGGTGTAGATAGCCTTGATGGAGATTGACCCATTAGTGCCAAAGCAAACCTTTCACCTGGTCCCCATGGGCTGTTGCTTGTTATTTGAATAAGCATTTCATTATTTCTTTAAATTTTTAGGCTAAAGTGTAAAACCAAAATGTATCAGTTGATTTAAAAACAACAACAACAAGACAGTTTTCACAATTGCAATCTTTTCTGTGTTCTGTCTCTTGCGGCTCTGTAATACAAATGTTCTCCCCTCCCCATGCAGAGTATGATTTCTTCCATTGTGAACAGCACTTACTATGCAAATGTCTCAGCAGCAAAATGTCAAGAATTTGGAAGGTGGTACAAACATTTCAAGAAGACAAAAGATATGATGGGTAAGCAAAAAACATGTAGTTTGCAGTAGCTCCATACCATTCAGTGTCATTTGGGGGTTTATCAAAGTCACATCTAAAGCCAGGTCTTTTGATTGCCCAATTAGAGATCAATTTAGAATGCTTCTTTGGGGGTGGGGAATGGGGATGAGTATAATGAGATAATTAAATTCAATAAATGTTTGTGTTTAAATCAGCCAAACTGACTTGGTTGTCAGACATGCAGGAAATCGAGGCGTGAGGAGGGGAGCTGTCATTTTTTTTAACATCTCTGTGAAGACCTAACCAGGCCTTGAATAACTAATATTAGCTGTGATTTCTCTCTGAGATAAATCATGCTTTGGGGATTTTTTTTTGCTCTTGTGTGGGAGAATGAGACAGGACCCAGTTTTAGGGGAATTAAGCTGTATTAAACTCTTAACTGGAACAGTGGGGATCAATGATTTTTATATAGCTTTTGCTGGTAAGTAGGCATTTGGGTAATTACATCTTTGCTACCTGCACCAAAACTATCATTACATCATTTGTAAACTTTTAAATCCACTGAAGTATCCTGTCTTAACATGCAACTTTATAGGTCAACATTTGTTACACAGGAAATCTGACCAAATTATCTGTAATGTAAAATGACAGGTAAAGGTTGAGTATTGCCTAGGTGGATTATTGCTTTTTCTCCATTTTGAGTTTGTTAGTGTTCTAACAGTATGATTAAGGTTAATGTTTTAATTTCTATTAATATCTTCTTTCACATACTTGTACCTTCCAGATCATACATTTTAAAATAAAAGAGGAATAGGATATTTAATATGCATAGCATTATGCCCTGTTTTAAATCTATTTCTCTTTATCTTCATTACATTCATTTAATAGTAACAACAATAATCACTTTTCCTAAAGAGTTTAAGAGACAAGAGACCCAAATTTTGAACATGTTTTAGTTTTTAATATTGAAGAAAATCCATCCATCTACCCAAACAGATTCTTTGCCTTTTATAGCTTAGGGCTATAATGAAGACAATGCATCATTTTTGGAATAATTGCTTGAATTACTATTCTTTGTGAATGGCTCACTTGAGCTAGTCTCATTGGTAGAAATTGAAGGTTTCTTCCCCAATTCTTAGTTATATTTTGCATATATTAGTGACTGTAGCAATATGATAAGTTCCTCTAAATATAAAGCCTGCATATTTAATGAAAAGAGAAACGATGATCAAAATAGAGGCTATATATGGGAAGTAGAGTGTAAATTTGGAAAGCTTTACCTATTTACATTGAGCTCCACGCTCAGCCTTTCTAGTCAAGAGCAACAAATCAGTCTCTTCTTTGTGGCAGCAAAGCATATGACACAGACTAGCTGACTCTCAGCCAGTCCACATGACAGTTGTAGTCAAGGGATGAGCATCCACCCTGGAGGGTTGAACATAAATTGCCAAACCATGCTCCGTACCCGACACATTTGCTCAGTGGTTAGTGCTCTACCAACCAAACCACGCCTCCAACCCCGGTGATATTCTTATATATTCTGAATTTCCTACTCTGGGTATCTGTTTTTCTCTACTCCTTTAACTTTCCCCCATGTAATGAAAGAAAAAAAAAAAGAAATCATGTTCATCAAAGCAACAAACTCTTTAAAGTGAAAACAACACAACAACAACAAAAATCATGACAGTACCACAGTGGTACCTACACACGAAACCCTGTGTTCCTTCTTCCAAGTTTGTCTTTTAACATTTGGTGATCGCAAAAGCTACTTGAAGAAAAACATTTGATTCATGCCAACATTGGGAATGGTGATTTTACATGCTATAAATCATTCTGAGTAATATCGCTTCATTCTGAGAAATATTTGCATGTAGACTTACCATCTATGATGATTAGATTTAAATGGAATAAGCCATATATAAGATGGCCAGCAAAGTATGAAACCTAAGAGTAAGTTGTTACATTACTATTGTTATTATTGTGTTCATTTTATTATTTATGATGTTAATTTCTTTATAATTACTGCTGTTCAAAAGTTTACTATGACGTCATTTTTTCTTCTACACCTTTTGCCTAGGTTAATTATCTATCTATATTTATTTATTTATCAATCACGTGGAAATATTTGTAAATTTCTTTACTTGCCTGTTACCTTAAGCTTAATTTCATAGCTCACCCCAGTTTTTCCTCGTTGCCATTTAAGCAAATGATTTTCTTGTTGAATCCATTTTAAAATAAACATAATTGCTCATATGTCTTTCTGGTATGAGTGCGAATCAGTAACAATTTGGTCCTAAAAACCTAGTGACAAAGAATTTGGATATAGCAGATTTTATGCTGAAATCTAAATCACCCTTCAGAAAATGAGATCCAGAGTATTGTCCCATATTTTCAAATGCAGGAAACTTCAGTATGAGCTAATGAGCTCTGTCACGAAATGGCCTTAGTTTCGTTCCCTGTTCAGTGTGCCCTCTACCTATGTCTTCTTTTTAATGGGGAAACGATCAGATCCCTGTCACTTCCATTGTGGTCTGAACATGACTTTACTTTTTGTCCACTGTAGTCGAGATGGATAGTCTTTCCGAGCTATCCCAGCAAGGTGCCAACCATGTCAATTTTGGCCAGCAGCCAGTCCCAGGGAACACAGCCGAGCAGCCTCCATCCCCTGCGCAGCTCTCTCATGGTAGCCAGCCCTCTGTCCGGACCCCTCTTCCGAACCTGCATCCTGGGCTTGTGTCAACACCTATCAGTCCTCAACTGGTCAACCAGCAGCTCGTGATGGCCCAACTGCTGAACCAGCAGTATGCAGTGAACAGACTTTTAGCCCAGCAGTCCTTAAACCAACAATACTTGAACCACCCTCCCCCTGTCAGTAGGTCTATGAATAAGCCTTTGGAGCAACAGGTTTCAACAAACACAGAGGTGTCTTCGGAAATCTACCAGTGGGTACGTGATGAACTGAAACGAGCAGGAATCTCCCAGGCAGTATTTGCACGTGTGGCTTTTAACAGAACTCAGGTCAGTTTTGTTTTTCTATTTTCCTGTTTGTTCTCTCTCCCCTTTTTATTTCTCTTTCTTTAAACCCATCTATGCTAATGTTTGTTCTTTTACTCTGTACAAATATATAACAATATGTTTCTTGTTAAGTGGTCATATTGCTTGTTCCTGGTGGGGCCTAGGGAAAGCTTGGTTCACATTGATCCGATCACAGGCTTTAAAAGAATAGAGGAAATCCACAAGTATTTCTGGCTGGCATTACCTATTCTCTTACACTAGACTTAGAAATTATTAGTAATAGAAGGTTAAGACAGGGTCTCAGGGAGGATTCTGGGCTTCTGGCCTAGTATTTCTATTAAAACTCGTATCAGGCCAGGCGCTGGTGGCTCATGCCTGTAATCCTAGCTACTTAGGAGGCTGAGATCTGAGAATCTCAGTTCAAAGCAAGCCTGGGCAGGAACATCCATGAGACTCTTATCTCCAATTAACCACCAGAAAACCAGAAGTGGTGCTGTGGCTGAAGATGTAGAGCTTACTTTGAGCTGAAGAACTCAGGGATAGAGCCTAGGCCCAGAGTTGCAGCCCCAGAACAGACAAAAACAAAACAACAACCAAAAAAACTCTCATATCAAACTTAACTATATACATATTTTTTTGTTGAAGTTCTTCTACAACATTTTATTTTGACACCTTGAATCTCAATAACAATTTCTGGCATTTGATTTTGTATAGCCATTTTGAAGAAGAGATAACATGGTATATTAACATAATAAGCTTTGTCTTCTCTTTCATGCTATTAATATTCTTTCAGATCTCATTCTTTAGACCATAAAGTCATAAGGGTTTAAAAGCCAAAAACCTCTGTCACAATGTAGAGGGGTAGGGAGCTGTAACAATGTTTATGGGTGTGATAGTATTTCACCTTATGGAAGTACCTACGAAACAAGTCATAAGGTAGGTTAAAGTGGCTTGTAGACCTTAGTTTGCAAACACATTTTTAGACTTTCATTGAGATCTGCACCTTTATCTCCTGGGCAAATTTCTCTGAAGTTTCTATCACAATGGTGACCCATCTAGAGGTAACCCATGATACAGAGATACTAAGAACAAATTGATCCTATCAATTTTTAGTGTTTCTCATCTATCTTTATCTTATGACTTGATCAATTATCCATATTGACCTTGTGAGTAAAATAAGATTTTTTTTTGGTTTGGAAACTACTATGATATATGTGGTATTTATTTTTAGCTAAGGTATACTTCAAAAATCAGAAGAACACATTTAACTTTATGAGACCTAATTCTTTTCAACATTTTTTTTTGTTTTACCATGGCTCTTTCTTCTATTTATTTATTTGGTTTCTTCTTTTTTTGGCCTGACTCATATTTTCCTCTCATTTAAGTTATTTTTGTTTATTACATGATTATAAGAATAAAATCCTGGTACAAATATAATCTAGTATTAATTCATTGTTGGCAGAGTTTCCATACCTAGGAGAATCCCAGCTGTGACTTATTTTTGGTTGCCTTAACTAGACTGGGAGTTAGGAGACCTGACAAAGCCTTTAATTCAGTGTTTGTTTTCAGTTTCTTCATCTAAGGTTTTTATACATACATGATTTGTCTGTTTCTAAAAGGCAGCCACACGAAGTTCTGTCTTGTATTAAAATTGTATAGTTTTTAATAAGTTCAATGCTCTTAAAGCTTAAATATTGTGTTCATTTTTTACTAGTAAATTTAACATGACACTTTAATTCACTTGGAGGATAACTAATAAAAAATTGAATGAATGAATCAAAGGTCAACCTTCTGAACATTCCTATTTCTGGTACCATTTTTAATTTTATACATATAATAAATACTAGAAATTCTTAGTACTGGGCAAAAAAAGAGGACTTTACATAGAAATCCAGTTATGTGTTGGTTTCAGTTAAAAGCCCACCGACAAAGAAACATTGACATAGAGACAGGTTATAGACATAGAGATTTAGTGACTGAAAAATGGAGCAAAGAGTTATAATTTATAGCAGTCAGGGGAGTACACAGCATACAGTGAAGAATGTGGAGAAAGAGTAGATTCACCATGAATCAGTTTTTCTCTCCCAGATTATGGCATTACAGGTACAGCTGCAAAGGGTGTACTATTTGTTGGGTTTTTTTTTTCAGTCTTCAATCTTTACATTGAAAAGATTGCATGAATATCTATAGGATTAATTACCTGAAGATAGGTAGAATTTTCTCTGAAGACAAAATTAAAAGAGAAACAGTGATTTTATTTTTCTGAGGGTAAAAAGAGAATGAAAACTTGATATAGCTTCATACAAATACAACTTTTTAACTAGCCAGTTTTGGGGATAAAATGTGGTCAAGAATTATTTGCTGATAAAGGGGTTTGGTTTCAAATCTTTATGTTGATAATTGGCACTCCTCAGTAGAACTAGATGTCAGGCCATATGTGAAGCTGTTTATGTATGGAGGGTGTTCACTGATTGAGAACTACCTTTTGTACATGCAAGCATGTATGTGTTTTCAGTGGTCATACTTAAAAGTCACACCCATGCGCCTACACACAGCTGCATTTATTTTAATGATTATACATTCATATGAATGCATGTAGTGTGTTTATTTCAAAGTGTATGCATTTCAATAAAAGCAGGTGCAGAGTGAGAGTAGGGTGTGAGCGTGGAGTACGAAAATACACATGCTAATGCATATGTATAGACAGGGAGCTCTGCAGAGCCAAATCGCACATCACACGTTGGGATGCACTTATTACAACGTGCAATTCAACTCAAGGTTTACAAAAATGACTGTTGAATGTGGATGTGAAATGCAAAGTTACATGATATGGATGGAGAAAGGCAATGTGCCCTCTCAACAGTGAGTTTTGAAACATTAATATAATGATGGCATAGTTACAAATTGAGAATTCTTTTAGTCATTGACAGCTCTGAGTAAGTTTTAAGATCCTGGATTTCATGTTTCATCTCTCTATAGAGAATTTTCTCATTATCTTAGTAGGGTTCCCCAAGTTAAACATAATGCTCTTAAGACTTTTTACCTACGACTTAAAAAAAAGTCTACCGTCCGTGAAAATTTATGATGAAATTTACGTAATTACTTGTTTTAAGGAATTTTTCCTCTTCCAAATTGATGGCATATGTTATTGCTTTAATTGCTATTGAAGACCCAGCTTTTAGAATATGTCATTCATTCTGTTATGTCTACTTGATACCCTTTTAATGGAAACCTATGGCTGAAAGTCATTTCCAAGGCCTTTAGATTTATACTTTCCAATTCACCTCTCTCTAATACTGCTATTTAAAGGTTGTGATACAAGAAAATATAATCTTTAATGCCCCTTTAAAAAAAATTACAACCCAGAGTTTAAATGCTAAACCCACTGTGTTTTTTCTCCTTTTCCCTCTACTTCTTCCTGCCCCCATCTTGGGCACACTTTATTTTCCAGTAAAATGAAGAATGAAGATGGATTATTCAAAACTGATAACAGTAATGGACCATCATGTAATGTTTTATTGAATTTGAGTTCTGTAAATTATGTGGTGGAGAGAAATTTGCCTTCTTAAGTATAACAGAAATTGCTACTGTGTTCCTATAATTCTTCACAGTGTAATTTAAGGAAAGTCTACTATCCATGACACTATTGAATAAAAGGTAAAAAGGTGCTATTATCCCAACATGACAGCTCTCGATTAGCTTACCAAAGGACAGAGATAAAGGTCTACTTATAACTTACTTGGCAAGTGTCCAAAGACTAGGTGGAATTTGAAAATAGTCGTTTACTTGTACAATATGACTAAAAATTCACTAAACAGCAGAGGCAGATAGCCTTGACAAACATTTTAAAGAAGGATATACCCTTTTGAGGAGTGAGATTTCATCAAATTGTATTTTCTTTCTGAGGGCTTTCAAGTTCCATGAAGCTGATAAAATCTATCTGAATCAGTGATTACTTTCAAAGAGGAGACAAATGGGAGGCCAGACAGGCCTTTGTTCAGATTGGCAGTCTCCTTCACTTATCTTCTGTTTTAAAAAATTCATAATTAGCTTTTGGAGGTACTGATAATATTTATTGAAGGTTTTTCCCCCCTTTTACAATTACTAATGAATTTTACTTGTAATAACTTGTAAACTATTGTTGGAATGTAAAAAATATGGTTTGGAATTCATCAGTAAATTCATTAATTGAAAAAAATAGGATCTCACTTAACTACTGTGTAATGACAATGCAGAGTAATTTTATGTTTCCATATATACAGCACACATCTAATTATTTGTAAGTTGTAAAGTTCCAATGAAAGGCAGCTTCTCATTTCCAGTAAAATTAAAATTCATGACGTGCTGGTAACCTCCTATATAACATACAAGTTCTCAGGTTCTTTTTTAGAAAGGAGAATGACTAGTGATTTTGTTTAATTTAGTTCTGCAAATTTATTGAGTGTATGAGAGTAAAGCTAGGTTTTCATCCCACTATCTCACCATATTCTAAATAAAATATATGGTGGCTTAAACATAGTATTTCTACTATGAAGACTCATTTTTGGTAAAAGAGCTTTGTGACTGTCCATCATGAGTAATTCATACTAATGAACTTGATGTAACCTAGCAAGTCTGTATCTTTTCAACTGTGGAAAAATAAGAAAAGGTAGTGTGGGGGAGGTGAGAGAGGACAACATACATCTTGGATCCATAAGTGCATCTGCTCAGATAACTGTGATATGAATAGGACCAGCACATGCAATTCTGTGTCTGGGTTGATAATAGTCATTTTTGCATCTAGACTTGTTCTTGTGACTTTCCTCCCCCGCTCCCCCCCCTCAATTAACACTAATTGAAAACATTTTCTAACAATATTTTCAAACATTTCCACCAGGGGGCACTCCCCTCATTGAAAGCTCTAGGCCAAAAGAAAGGTTCTAAAGCATAGGAGATTGTCTACACTGGCTGCTTTAGTTCTCAGAATGTTCCAGGGTTTGAAACATTGCTTCAGACCATCAACATATTCCAGGCAGAAGAACTGCACCTGTTCCAGTAGGAGAATTACTTTAAGTGGAAATGAAATGCCTTGCCTCTGCAACACTTGTATGCTTAAATGGGAAGGCATGCCAATGTGCAAATATGGGCAGAAGGTAGAGCTCTTCCTTAATTTTCCCAAGTGATGTGCTATCTTCTATCTAAGCCATACCAGGATGACTTAGTCTTACATGAACAAGACATTTAATATCTTTCTGCATGTGCTTGATTTTTCTTCCTATATTTCTTTGTTGCTTCAGGAAACAGATTTGGTAGAAATAAATGATAATATTACTTGCCATTTACTATTTTAAAATGTCTAATTTCAATTTCCAAAACATAAGAACACTGAATACTTACAGGATACCTTTTTCCCTAGTCTGTTTTTTAAAAAATTACTGAACTATTAGTGCAAATAATAATGTGTCACATAATTAATTGGTGTAGTAAGTATTCTTCAAACACTTAGGTAAGATAGGTACTTTGCTAGGAAAACAAAAGTGAATACTAAACTCAAGGAATAGATAACATTCTATGTTTATATAGAGGTGGAGTATACAATATTTCTATATACCAATCTCCTTTGGCCATGCATTGTTTCTTTGTTTTGAGTCAAGGTCTTGGCTTATGCTGCCCTCAAATTTATGATCCTTCCAGTCTCTTCATCTGAGTGCTGGGATTATAGATATGCATCAACATGCTGGTATTATAAGCACATTTTTAAATATATAACATTTGCTGAAGAGTAGTGGCAAGCAAGGGCTATTTTATTACATCTATCGCTCAGAATTTATTATTTTTATTTTTGGTGGACTCTGTGTTTTGGTTTCAGATTGACACATCAGAAGCACATCCAATCTTATTAGTGGGCCTTATGCAAATTAAATAGCTTGCTTATTGACTGACTGAATTTTAGTTAAGTTGACTCAGTGTTTTATTCTTGAGCAGACACCATTGAAACATTTAGTTGTTAGCATTGTGAATGGAAGAAGATAATGTCTTTCACATTCAGCCCCTTTTTTTGTGGTAAAACTGAAGGTTTAGGTCCCAGTTCTCGGCTTTGATTATATTAGACAAGTAAGAGATTTCTTTACAATTGACTTAAACCTCCAGAACCTGTTTGAGATGTTTTATTTTTTAATATCAGCTTATAAGTCATTTTAAGACTTGACAGTGCTTTTGTAATACCTGCACCCAGCTGTTATATTTAGGCAATATGGCACATTATCTTGAGAAATGGTGAACAAAACCTAGTTTTCACTTCTAGGAAACCACAAATATTAAAACCTTGGGACTCCATTATTTTGACAATTCCCTCATTACAGGTACCTTTTAACCATTTCTGTAGGGTTTTGGAGTGTAGATTTGCAGATGATATAGGAATGGAATTTTATTCTGAGCTGTATTGTGAAAATCTAGCAATCTTAAATGAAGAAAGTAGACATATTCTGATGTTCTAAGCTTTATTCTATACTCCAGATTGATGAGTACTGCTCAGTCATTAGAACATTGTCAGAAAAAAAAATCACTACTTCTGTTTCATATTATCCCTGAATCATACTCACTCATTAAAAAAAAAAGCAGTTATTCCAAAAGTTAAAAAAAATTAAGGAAGTGGCTCTGTGGCTCAAAGAGGTAATTTAGCGAAAGAGCTCAGGGACAGTACCCAGGCCCTGAGTTCAAGCCCACTGACTGACCAAAAAAGAAGAAAACTTGAAGATGAATGCTGTATTATTTGAGGATGAAAGCCACCTTAAAGGAAGTTTCCTATTGTCTGTGAATTTTCCCATTATTAGTAATGATTTTTATTTCCCCAAGAAATTTAATAATTACACAATTTTACAATATTCTTTACTTTGGCATATTGTGGTGGATTTTTGCAGTATGGAAGATTGGTTATGTATTTCACATTTTATCTGTGGGTTCTGAAGTTCAAAACTTCAACTTATAACCCATAGGTACATTGGAGTAAGATCTTATTTAGAATCATTTGGGATGTCTGTGTTTCCCTTTAATGGCAAATTGAAATGGCCACCTGGTGCCATTTACTTGGATAATTTGAAGATTAAGAAACTACTTAAAATTGCCTGTGAATACACAGTGTAAGTACTACATGATGCTTTAGTGATTTTTCCCCCCAGATATATTGCAGTTCATTTCCTGGTATTTTCTTGAAAAAAAAATTACTTACAACTCTAGAAAAATGGCTTTGTGTCTTTCCATATTGAACTCTTGGCATTCCCTTGCCTTTGTCTAGGCAACTTGAGAACTATACTGTTCAATGCTGTTGTATTACGAGGATTTCATTTGTGCTTAACTTCCCTCTATCTTCTCTCTGTGAAAGATTTCATGGCAAGTTAAGCTACTCAAAAGAAGGAGACCAATTAGGCAGTTTCGGTTTATGTTATATGTAAAGCAGATGTTTAATAAAATTAAGAACACAATTGAAGCTCTCTTCTCCATTGCTTCAATTGTAACTAATATATTCCTACGAAGAATTACTGCCTCAGAGTCTTCATTTCCTTAACAGAGTGGAAAAGGGGCGGGGGCGGGGGCCAGGGTTGTGGGGGGAGGTTGGTGAGGAGAGAGGGGGGATCCTTAGGGGCTGGCTGGAGCAAACTCACACTGTCCCTTTCATTCTCTTCAGGGCTTGCTTTCAGAAATCCTCCGGAAGGAAGAGGACCCCAAGACTGCATCCCAGTCTTTGCTGGTAAACCTTCGGGCTATGCAGAATTTCTTGCAGTTACCTGAAGCAGAAAGAGACCGAATATACCAGGATGAAAGGGAGAGGAGCTTGAATGCTGCATCGGCCATGGGTCCAGCCCCTCTGATAAGCACACCACCCAGCCGCCCTCCCCAGGTGCAGTCTCTTCTTCCTTGCTAGTCTCTTTATCTTTCTTTTTAAAACAATGTTTAAGGAAGAATCTCAGCAAGAAATATGATAGATACCAATTTTAAAGAATTCGCATAGTTGCTTGAGGAGAATTTGGTCCCAGATCACAAATTCTGGTATAAAAACAATAAGCTACTAATTAGGTAGGGGAAAGAAAATAGCTTTGTGTTAATCTATTTGGATTCTTGGGGGGGGGTGCAGAGAAGAGTATAAGGAGTCTGTAAGTGGATATTGCCTCTACCTCTGTTACTAAATAAGTATTTTAAACTCAAAAGAATAAAAAAGAATAAGGTCAATTTTATCCTTACCAGTTTTAGAGCTGCCATTTGAATAGTAAATAAATAAAAATAAGTAATTCCATTTGTATTTATGCTTTCCAATACGAACTGCAGCTGGTACCAATTACACATCATCTCGTTTGTAATCTTTCATAATTAAGTTTAATACAATCCTTGAAGGCAGCTTTAAATGGGATTGATAAGGAATTCCATCCATATTCCCAGAAAATGGGCACATTTTCTATTTCTCCAACCTCTTTTTCACATTTTGAGGAAGGAAAACAAGTCACCTTTCAGGTAACATCTGTATATGCATCTTGATAGTTGTTTTTTTTTTTTGTATTAATGTTTTTATTTCCACATAGAGCTCCCCAATGACCCAGCAATCCCACTTTTGGGCATTGACTCAAATGATCACAAACAAGGCCATACTAAATACCAGCACAACTATGTTTATCGCAATATTATTCACCATAGCTAAGCTATAGAACCAACCCAGATGGCCCTCAGTAGATGAATGGATCAATGGTTATTTTTTAAGTTGCGGTTTAAAAAGCAGCCTTATAATTATTATGACAATTCAAGAAGTTAAGCTACAGTAAAAACTAGCAGATCAAAGTTTTAAAGTCAGTTAGGTCCAACTTCACAAGCAACTGTGGCTTTGTATGTTTTTTTTTTGTTTGTTTGTATGTTTAATTTGTGACATGCACAAGTCTTAAAAAATAATAGTCAACCAAAACTATATAAAAACTGAATATGGAACACAGATTCCAAGTATTCCTATAACATAATGTTAGTGAAATATATATATGTTGATGTTGATTTCTTTGCATCAATGCTAACAATCATATATTTCTAAATATAATAATTTTACAAAGACTATTCAGCAGTAAAAAAAAAAAAAGAAAAAGAAAGAATTAAAAAAATCTAAAAAAGTATTACAGATAGTCCACGACAGAAGAACGGACATACTATCTAGTCACTTGCTGTTCATAAAGTCACTGTTGTTCATAAAGTTCTGAAATACTTGCTGCTTAGGAATGTCACCAAAGTACATTTTCTCTCTGTTTAGTGAAAATCAGCCTGGACTTGATGTGCACAGGGGCAGGCTATAAAGAAGCCATGCTTCTCTTCTAAGAAGAATAACAGCTGTGTGTCTCTTGTGTACCTACATACTTCCACTGAGCTTGATCTCTAAACAAACCACTTCCTAAGATAAAGAATGAGCAACTGTGTATATACACATATGACTTTTATAAGGGTAATTAAATAAAAAATACTTAGATGATTTTTTTTTCATCAGTGCTAACAGTTACCACACATACCATCATTAGTTAACCTTGTTCCTATACTCTTTACCAAAAGCTCTGGGCAGACTTATTTTGCTTATCACTTGATTTGCAATAAGAGAATAGCTTGCTTAAGACCAATGTGAATTTCAACAGTGAACATCTTTTTTAATTTTTATTTATTTATTTATTTTGTCTGTCATGGGGCCTGAACTCTGGGCCTGAGCGCTGTCCCTCAAGTCTTCAGCTCAAGGCTAACGCTCTACCATTTGAGCCACAGCACCACTTCCAGCTTTGGTGCTGAGGAATCAAACCCAGGGCCTCATGCATGCAAGGCAAGCGCTCTACCACTGAGCCATCTTCCCAGTCCCTCTTTGTTTTTTAATTTTTTTTTTTTTTTTTTGTCGGTCGTGGGGCTTGAACTCTGGGCCTGGGCACTGTCCCTCAGCTCTTCAGCTCAAGGCGAGCGCTCTACCACTTGAGCTACAGCGCCGCTTCTGGTTTTCTGGTGGTTTATTGGAGATAGGAGTCTCACGGTTTCTCCTGCCCGGGCTGGCTTTGAACCTCGATTCTCAGATCTCAGCCTCCTGAGTAGCTAGGATTACAGGCGTGAGCCACCAGAGCCCGGCTGTTTTTAAATTTTTAATCTGCCTAAACGTTTGCTTTGTTGATTCCTTAGCGCAGCTTTTGTTTTTTAATTTTTCTGGGATTTTGAGCAACCCACTTTCCAAATGTGCTTACACTATCCTTATTCTTTGAGGCTTTTTTATTTCTAGCTAAGTGTTGCCCTTATTCTTTAGTGATATTTATTTTCATATACATTTAAGATACTCTTGTGGATTTTTTGGTATATGCAAAGACAAATATCTACCATGAGCAGTTTGGAATAGGAAAAAATATATATAGATAATACGATTTATTATGGCCTAACTATTAACTTCTTAGTCACTCTATAACTCAAGAGAGGTAGATATTTAACCTTTAGGTGGTATCCAATGATGAACATGTAAATGTAGTTCAATGAATAACTAGATTCTTAGTGAAATTCTTTCAGACAAAGTCTCTCTTATTACCAGCCATCTAACCAAGTTCCAAAATGACTAATACATGTATGTATGTCTTATTTGCCCCCACACAGTCCCTTTGCATTATTTATTATTATAAAGAAGTTCACCTCTAATGTGTTCACATTTTGTCCTTTAACAATAATTGCATGGATTAAATTTTTAGCAATTCTTGATAGATTAAAGGCATCATCATTGAGATAAGGACTTTTAGAATTGGGGAAGCATAAGCTTTTGAACAGTTGAAATAGTAGAGTTTTTGTATTGGATCCAATATATCACACAAAAAGTTTTTTCTGGGTTTATAACCAATGACTAAAATGGAGGTGCCCACAGATACACAGACTGAAGAATACTGCCCTTTTTAATTCTAGATTTTGCCAAAGTCTATTTCCTCCAAAATGAGGAGGATAGGCTTGGGGCCCAGAGTGGTTCTTGGAATTCCCAGGTACATTGAAATCTGAAAGAATGCATTCTTATCTAGTTCCTTATAGGTAGAGGCCTCATAGAAGATGATTTGACATGTCCTTGGGGGCATACCAGATCTTGCAGCTAAACTTTTGAAGCTCTTGGATTCAAAAATCATCTTCAAGAAAGGACTTCTCTGGCTAGCAGGGAGCTTTCAAGTATAGTTCCTAGTGATAACCTCACCAGCCTCCAGAAACAACAAAATTCTTGGCTGACCCAACCAAGGTTCTGTGACTCCTGTCCAGAGTGCTCTAGTAAGGGCAGCCATGCATGGGTTTCATTCTCTGCCTGGGGCAGGCAACCTCTGTCAGCCAGACCTGTTTGCCAAAAGTATATTTTCACAACTTACATGCACTAATTTAAGAAATTAGAATACCTTGCATTTCATAATAGTTCACAGTTTTCTAAGCACCTTCCCATGCATTAATTCATTGGATCCTCATACCAGCCTTTTGCTAAGAGAAAAGAGAAACCCAAGTGAAAGGTTTAATTAAAAGTTTTCAAATCCCCCAGTTAGTCTGTTACTCCTGCTTGTACCTCAAGCTACCTCCTTAGCATACAAAAATTTATTTTAGAAGGGGAAAATAAAACTTGGAGGATTTTCCTGTTTGTTAGAGGGTGGGAAGTTGTGTTTTTAGATTGGAAAGAGGAATGCATTTGAGGAAATTGTCCTGATGGAATAAATTGAATATTGAACAAATGATCCACTTGAAAAGACTTTGGATAATTGTGCTTATGAAATTGTGGTGAAAATACCCCTTCCAAACTTTGGTCATAAGAAAGTTATCTAGGAAAAACTTATTCTACCAAAGTTCCTTGGTCTTAAAGTCTCCTGACTGTGCTTTAAGAATTTATTAGAAGAGTTTTATTAATAATACTTTTCTAATCAGTTTTATATTGGTGATTTCTTACTGTGGTTTCATGTGTATGTATTCATATACATGTGACTTTGGGAGTTAAATTAATTTTTTCAGTTTTACTTTTCATGAGAGCACTTTGAAAGCATGTAATTGCCAACTTATAACTTACATGTGAGTTATATAATTCTTATTTTCTTCATTTGTTTTGACATCCCTTCCTCTAATTCTTTTATTTATTCTAAAGGAAGGCATGATACTTGATAATAAAAATTTAGAAAATATACAGAGTCTATATAACAAACAATGTGTCAGCTCTCCTACTCCTCCTTTCCTTTAGAGACTGGGTCTTACATAGCTCAGGCTAGCCTTGAACTCATGATGCTTCTGCCTCTGCCTTTGTTATTCTAGTACTTGGGATCACAGCATGTGGCACCATGCCTGGTGATAAGTAAGAATTTTTGTAAGTTAAAAGGCTCTTAAAGCAGAGCTCTACATAATTTCCATAGTGTCTTAACTAAGATTCAGAGCTAAGATAAAATTCAGCACCAATCATTTGAAGTTTAGATCTCAACTTTGAGCCGTGGACATGACTTAACATTTTATTATTATAAATAGTATTCACATAGTTACCTAGTTATTATCATAGTATTTACTGTGGGCTGTTATGAAGATTGCACAGTTATACATTACTGAAATGCTCAGCACATAATAATCAGATCATAAGTGACCAGCTTTATTGTGAAAATTATTGTTACCAAATACAAAAAGCTTTGATTCTGAGGATGTGAGAGCCCTGTGCTTGCAGGTCACTCTTTGTGCTTTAAAGAGTAGCGTGTACACCAGTCCAGACCAAAGGGGAGTTAATTTTGTGTAGTTCAAAGTATGATTTGATGCACTTAGCAATTCTTGAAGAAGCAAAATAGAGTTTTCATGGAAAATGTATGCAGTGCAGCACAAATTTAGTGAACCAAAAGGTGAGCTCTAGTGCTGTACCCTCTCCTCACATGGGAAGGTAAAAAGTAGAATCATCTAACTACTTCCCTGGCGCCTCTTTAATGATGGAGTAGTCCACCCTACCTTGATAAAAGCCCTTCCGAAGGCAACTGCGTTTATTTCACCTCTTGTGCTATTTGTGGAGAAGAGTGAAGAGTAGCTTGTTTTGCCTGGAATGAACTACTTTATGAATTTTAATGTGTGATATAACATTAAAAGCTAAAGCAGGATTAAAGAAGATTTTTTTTGTACTAAGCTAAAATAGTACTTAGTAGAGAGAGATAGACAAGATTTTTGTTTCCATTTCAGCTTTTGCTTTTTGAAAGACTATCCAAGTTAGGTCCCCTTAAGCAATAGCTTGTGTTAAGGAAAAAAAATGTGGTAAGATAGATGCATATCTGGACCAAGGAGATATAAAAAAGAACTTTTTAAAATATTTTTAAAAAATGAATAATACAGACCAATATTTCTGACTTCACATTTAAAAAAGTTTCCCCCATCACATTCAAGTTCCTTTTAAAAGTTTTATGAGATGCTTGATTTCTACTTTTATTTTGATAACGTTGGCTACTAGGAAATGATTATTTGATTTAAAAAAATCTAGAATTCTTGCTTTTCGGCTCAAGCAGTGAAAACTTTGGAAACAGAATCGTAGGGTTGAAAGAAAGGATTGTAACCTACCTCAAAGATAAGTTTAATGTTTTTACAAAAGAATGAAAATTATTTTAAAAACAGATGGAGAGTCCAAGTTTCCAAAACCTGCTTACTTACTATTGCTATGTGGATTGATACTGAAGAACAGGTCCTTCCAGGGCCCAGACTTCGTGCCTCCATTTCCATAACATTCAATTTTTAAAGCGACTGAAATGGCTTTTCTTTTCTCTCTCATTTAAGCAGTAAGAAAAATAGGTATTAAAAAGGACCCCATGGGGTGATCAAATCTATCCCTGTGCCTCAAAGCAAGACCACCCCAGAGCAAAGTTTCAAATCTCACCAAAGCAACTTTGTAGGCAATTTATGGTAATGCGTTAACTCTTCTGGCTCCTAAAGTGGTGTTTAGCAGATTATTGCTTCAAAGCCCTGTGTGTGTGTCTTAGTGGCCTCCCGTCCTTAATATACCTCTGTGAATGTCCTTGCTTACACCCCAGTGCTGGAAAGGGAGCCCTGGAGGTATAGCCTAGCCTCTCAGGATTCTGTCCCAGGCTTAAGGGAAGCAGTGAGGCCAGCCAAGAGGTCATGTTTGTTTCACCTGAGATGTCTTCTCAGGCCTATCCAGACATGGCATGGCTAATGTCATGGTAGAACAATCCACCTGCTTTCTCTAGATCAGCAAGAGTAGAATTACTTGGCTAACTTGCTAGAGTTAGAAAGATTCAGAAGGTACATTTTAAAGGGAGTTACATGTTTACTTTCAAGAATTTAGTCTTCAAGGGTAAACCTGTATCCCTCCTTTCATGGCACTCATTTTGGGGATGAGACCTAAACTTGAAAGACTTGCAGTTTGACTTAATGATTTGGATGATTAGATGCCAGCAATAGCTTGCTTATTCTAAATTCCTTTGTGTTCTATTACTCATTGTTTGTGTGAGAGTTGTGGAAGATTCTTAGCTTCTAGAGGACAGAACCTGGGTCTGTAAAGGAGAGGTCTTTCAGAAAGCACTGCTGGGAGAAGCAGGATCCTGCTTCAAGCCTGGTGTTTCATTTACAGTTTTATCAAGTTCTTAGTAAAAAGTCAACTTACGGAGTTCCTTTGTAAATGTCCATATAACTGGTTCATACAACTGCATAATAAAAATTAAATTTAGAGTTTACAAAATGAATATTAATATCAATAAATCTGGAAGTCAAGATGTGATTTTTTTCTCCCCCAAATTTTGTGACATTTTCCTGATGATTTCTTCTTATCATAATTACCAAAGGTTGGCATTACTTTTTCACTCAGAATTACGCATTTTGGATATATAAAGTCACCGATTATATATTTTGTGTAGCTTATCATAAAATTCTCTTAAATGTTGTGAAACATTTTCTTATTGTCTGGTTCCATGAGTCAAAAGGAAATAGTTATAGACAAGGGTGCCAGGAAAAGATAAAATAATTATACAGAACAGCTTGGACATGCACGTGTAAAATGCAACCAGCCTTTATGATAATTAAGCACGGCACTCTACCTGTTTCATGGATGGATAGAAGATTTAAATACGCAGTTCTGCAAATGGCTTTGTTATGGAAGATTTTTAAAATGAAACCTAAGAGGAAGAGGCATAAAAAAGAATCTAAAATTAAAAAGGCCATAGTATATAATAGCTATTAGTGATGCAATTGTCTATTAGGCACCGGGCACCCAGTGAAGATACGGCACTGTGCATTATGATCTTAATTGTGAATTTCCTTTGTTAGGGTTGGAATGGAAGGTAATTGGGAGACAATTAGTTTAGGGTTTTCAAGTCTTTGCAACTATTCTGTTTTCCAGAAAACTTACTTTATGGCATTATAATTCCTGGTTGTCAGCTAGCAGTTGCTGTCACATTACAGATGCAATCATCTGTGACAATGTGACTTCCTTAACTTAAGCAATCTGATCTCAGGGCAATAACTAATGTTGAATGACTGCACTGTTGATCACCTTGATCATAAAAGGAGCAACAATGTCCAGTTTGGACGCTGAGCCTGAGAAGCATCAAAACAATTTGGCCAATGAAAAATGACAGCAATGTTCAAAATGTTTTGTAGGTGAAAACAGCTACTATTGCCACTGAGAGGAATGGGAAGCCGGAGAACAATACCATGAACATTAATGCCTCCATTTATGATGAGATTCAGCAGGAAATGAAGCGCGCTAAAGTGTCCCAGGCACTGTTTGCAAAGGTTGCAGCAACCAAAAGCCAGGTAAGATTCTCTTTTGGGCATGAGATGTTTATCAGTGATGCCTCTGGCATTTCATTAAAAGCTGTGTCTGCTTTCACTGTGAACTTTGCGTCACGGAGGGGTCACAGTCTCTAGGATTATATGCACAGGGATAAAATGATGTGTAGATCAGGTTAGAAGCAGAGGTTTGGTTTCCCTCCAACAGTCATTTCTTTTCTGTTCATCCATAAATCTGTTAATATAAAATTTCAAAGAAGACTGTCACAACATATAGAAAGTTTCTCAACCTGATGTTTTATAATAGTATAATTCATTTCCTATTGTTTCATTATTACGTAGATGACCATGATTTTTTTATTCTAAAATACTACAAACACTACATACGTATTAGATGCAATTACTAAACTCCTCATGCACATATATCTTTGCATATTAATCATTTTAGTCTTTCTATAGATGTGTACAAGACACACAAATTAACAATTTAAAAATGTGTCCAATTCTGATGAATTATAGCTGAAGGGTTTGAATTGGAAAAATTGCAAATCTCTGTAAATCCAAATGAAAAACAAATGGTAGATGATGCAGCCTTTCATCACATATTGATAGCTTTTGTTCATCAAAATAGAATCATCTGTAGGAATAAACTTAAAATTATATATACATTTCTCAAAGTCAAGAATACTTGTTAAGGGACCAGAAGAATATGAAACTTCCCCTCGCAAAAGGAATTGGCAACATTTATCAAGGTGATACTTTGCAGTCCAGGGATCCAGGTGAGATTTGAACACTTGAAATGTGATGCAAATATATTTTTCTTGTCAGTAATGAGCCCTCTTATATAACATCCTGGGTGTTACCAATTTGTGATAAAATATATGATCTTGGGAATATGTACAGCAGAATGTACTTATAACACTTTTTTTTTAGCTTTTCCTAAAATTTTACTCTATCAGCATTAATAGTGGTACTTAATGAGACTTTGGTTTTAGAAAAATATTGTTCTTGTTTAAGTTATAGACTGGCGAAATACTTAAGGGATATCTTGGAAATGTTATATAAAAATGATTAAACTCAAGCTGTGGACTGTAAAAATTATAGCTTTATAGGCCACATGCCTGCCTACCCTTCAATCACTGTCAAAGTGATAATTTCTACAATAATATGTTTCTTTTATTGTGAGATTCTAAACATCAAGTGCTGTTTAAACATTAAACTGAATTGTTTATGTTAGTGCTGTACTCAGCGTGTCATACATCAGGCCACCGTAATCTCTCATGGAATGTAAAATTCTGTCATGAATCATGGCTTGTATATCGGAAATTACTGTAATTTTGATTGGAAATTACAGGGCTCTTGAAATGTTTCTAATTATGATAGAATGTTAGAGCCGCTTCAAACCTGTGTGTGTCTTCAGATGTCTTCATTTACACACCAAGACTATGCATTAAGGAGAAATGTCCTGTGCTCACTTTACCCACCCACCCTGAACATGCTTGTTTTGACTATTTAGTCTAATTATAATGAGGATCTCTTATTTAAATATACATTATCTTGCATTTCTTTCTGATCCCCACAACTTTTTTTATTTGTGACCTCTCCAATTATCAAGAATAACAGAGTACATTCCTACAAGGACCAGGCTCTTTTCCCAGATCCCCAAAGTAGATAAACTAGCTATGAATTATATAATCTGGTCAGCTGTTAAACAACACAAACAAAATGAATATTAATGCTTTTCAATAAGTATTCTTTAATTGCCTTTTATCTATCATTTACTTCAATTTAGTGGCCCACCCCAGCCATCACCATTTCTCTTGGCCAAGATACCAATTTTGGAACTCTTCTAGAAGTAACAACAATTGGCTACTACCAGCAATGTATGCGGTGCCCTGTCTGGCTTTTCAAACATCCTTTACTTTGTAGCCTTCTCAGGTCTTCACTAACCCGATGTTTCAGCAAGCACATCTGCTATGTTGATTTGTTGCCTAAGACCCTCCCAACTTTTAGCTAATCTCTCATGATTGTTAGAGTGAGAATCCTAGGGAACACTGTAGGCTATGGAATCTAGTCAGTTGACCATTTTCATCCCTCTGAATAGTTATTGCTAATTTCTAGTGAGTATTTTAACTTCCTAGCAGAGCATTTTTGCAGTTCTCTTTGGTTCTTCAGTTAAGTGCTAGTACTACTCTTTTTATGAAACTATGTGCAAAGATTACAGATGGCTTAAGACATAAGTCCCCAAACTAGATTCAGCCCTAACAAAAGAAATCTGACTAACAGTGAAAGGTGGTTGTTTGCTTTGGTTCTGTTCTTCTGCCCTGACGTTTTATAAAGGAGCTTGAAAAATGAACAAAATAACCTTCAGAACCAACAGACCTTAATGATTCATAATCAACATAGGTAACTTCTAAGATAGTTACTTATACCTCCAGTAGTGTGCCAGGGCTAGTCAGAATGAAGCAGCACTCCTTGTCTCTCAGGTCAAGTGTGTAAAAAGCGAGAGGAACCAAAAGTACTTCCACCTCAGCCCATCTTCCTTCATCTGCTTTGTGTCTTACCCTGGTTTGTCCAAGTTGGCTGAACATCATCACCTGTTTTGCCCTAGACCTTAGGATGCATTATTTATTTACCTAAATTCACTTTAGTAACCCTGTACTAACTTCCTCCATTGACCTATGATGGTCCTCCAACTAATAAATAGTAGAGCCAACTCCAAATTGAAGCTCTCCTACGATTTTAGTGTCTCCTGAGGGATCAAAGGAGCAGGAGCACTGTAGTTACCATTACCTCAGCAAAGAGGAGTTAAGATGGTTGGATTAGTTCATAGTGGAAATAGTGAGGATTTTCCTTTTCTTCATTGATGTACTTGTGAACCAGAGGCTCCTACCATCACAAGGCCTTCGGAACCCAGGAGGTGGGTATGAATGGTGGAAGGGCCAAAAGAGGTCCAGGCAATGATCCAGGGTCAGGCTGTTGCTGGCAACATCATATTGGGAAATCACATAGACTTAGTAAGCCCAAGCTTCTTTTAGCATAGGAGGCAGTCACATTCTCTGATGTATGCAGAAGAGCTTTTAGGTTGTACAGCACTATATACAAATGGAAAACATTTTATAATGTGCTAAGTAAGAGGTTTAGTCCTCCATATGGGGAAGAGTGATTTATTTATCATGTATTTATGTATTTCAAATAGCTTCCATCTTAAAAGGTAAAATGGGTTCTGGAGTGACTAATGCACCAAGTATTCTCAGGATTAGAAACAAACTCATACCCACCCTACCATTTCACATGTATTATATTATCTCTTCTCTTCAATGAATAATAGAAATGAGATTGTTTTTAACGTCTGAGTAAAATATGCAAGTAAAAAAACTGAAGGTAGGCTACCTTTTTGTGCTTGGGTAGGAAAGCAGGCTGATGCAAACTTTAAAAAGATGATATGCTTTAAACATAATGTGAATAGCTACAGATGAATATACTTTATATTCTGGGTGTTCAAATAAGCAGCAAGCTTTTTTTTCCCCCGAATCGAATCACATTGGAATTTTATCAAACATTTAGTCAGATAAGATTCAAATAATGATGAGAGTAGAGTCTGCTAATTTTACTGTTTAAAAAAAAATAGTTGATTTGGGTAATAACCATTACGGTATCAAGGTTCAGTTACTGTTCATTGGTTATAGTGTTTTCATATGGGAGATGGAATGGAATTTTTTCCTTAATAGTGGCAGATGTTGGAATCTAATTTTATTCCATAGCAAACCCCTGGAGAGCTCTGAGACTTAAGGTGTGTGTCCAGCAAGGGGACATTAGCAGTGCCGTAGGCCTTGCCTTGTACATGGAAGTGTTACATTGATTTCCACGTTTGCGGAGGTGGAGCCAGCAGACACAGGAGCACATACAGCCAAGCTGAAGGCTTTTACAGCATCCCCACTTGGTGTTTAGAAATGATTACCCTCTTTCTCCTTACTGTTGAACAGGGTCTTTTAAGCAAAGCAATTAGATGCCGAAGACTTTATTTGACTGTAAGACAATTAAGATCCTTTGTAGGCTGTGCAGGTTATAGGAATCTGGCCACTGCAGCCTGGCTGGATTGATAGATTGGTGCCTGCACATGTGTGTGCATATGCGTGTGTGCATGTGCGTGTATGCATGTGCATACCAGTATTGGGGCTTGAACATAAGGCCTGGTCATGTCCCTTCCCCCCCCCCCCACCCATAGCTTTTTTTTACTCAAGAATAGCACTCTATTGGCTTTTTGTGGTTAATTGAAGATAAGAGTATCATAGACTTTCTTGCCAAGGCTCTTCTCAAACCAAGATCTTCAGATCTCAGCCTCCTGAGTAGCTTGGATTATAGGTGTCACCCACTGGTGCCCAGCTTGATAAGTATGGATTTTAATACTTAGCTCTTAGCCTACCTACATTTTTTTCAGATCTGCAAAAATAGAACAATTGGCAGAAGAGGCCACATTTTTTTCTTCTCTGCTCAATCTACTTTTTAGATAATTTTTCACTTGAGATTTGGAGCCTCTAGGATGAGCAAGAAAAGAAAAAAGGCAAAAAACCAAGAGTACTTCAGAATCCTGAAGTTTATAGGTGAAACACAAAAGAATCCTTCCTACTCTTAGTTTAGAAACCCTTAAATGGTGATTGAAATGTCCATTTTAATAAGTCATATATCACAAACCATTGGGTCCAAAAATACAGCTAAAAATATAGTTATCCTTGCTGACATCTGGAATCACTAGTGACAAAAATCCAGGGATAAAATCAGGAGCCAACGCACTGTATTCATTGTTCTACCATGCTGTACCTCATGGAAGTCCTGGTTTGAAGCTGTGTGCTGATTCATTCTTCTGCAGTGTTCAAGTAACAGATGTTGCTGCAACACGATTTCACCTGTATAGCTTCTTATTTAAGGCAGGCAGGAGGCTCAGCAGACTCAAAAGTCAGTTTCTGTTATTTCTGGTGCCACTTCCTTTTGTAGCAGTCTGCATGAATTTATATTGTGTCCTCAGAGCCCCTTCTCATGGACACTTGGAGGTTTCTTTAGCCAGTGTCTGAAAAAAGAACTGCTCTTTAAAAAAGGCAACAATACTTGATAAGAAATGTACTTACTACCTTGCTCATGTAACTGTAACCCCTCTGTATAGTATTTTCACAATAAAAAAAACTTATTTAAAAAGCAAAACAAAGAAAAAAAGTCCTAGGCATTAATTCAGCAGTTGATGAAAATAATAAAAATACCTACAAAAATAAAAATCAAAAGCTAGGTGGAGGAAGCTCTGGGCAGGAGCAGCTTAGATGAGCATGGATTCACTTGCCCCTGGGAGAAGGGTCAAAAAGAGCATTTGTGGGAGAGCAAAGAGAAGAGGAAGACAGCCTACAGCATAGCCCTGCATCATACAACTCAGCCGTATGTGTATTGAGTCTGACATTCCTTTCTGGGGTCCTCTGTATCGTCTTCCATAGGAAGATGTTTTTCCTGTCTTCTTTTGGTGTTATTAGCAATCGTTGCTAAAGGTATTGGGAAATAAGAAATATTGGGAATCTAGATTGGCTTTAGTTTTCTAAAACATTGGCCTATATGTACATTTCTAGTTGACTACAAACAGGACTATTGACATTATTGGCTTTAGATACTAACTACTCTGATAGTCTAAATGTATGCAATTGTGTGTTGATTACATGGTGTGTGTGTGTGTGTGTGTGTGTGTGTGTATATGTGTATGTACACACCAATACTGAGGCTTGAACTCAGGCCCTGGGCACTATCCCTTAGCTTTTCACTCAAAGCTATCTCTTGACCTCACTTCTATTACCAGCTTTATTGTTGATTACTTAGATTAGAGACTCAGATTCATCCTCCTAGACGGTCTTCAAAACTGTGATCCTCAGATCTCAGCCTCCTGAGTAGCCTGGCAGTTACATGATTTTTAAAAGCTAAATACGTAAATAGTAATATAAGCATAACTTAGTAAATTTAGGGTTTAATCAAGGAGGTATAAAATTATTAACATTTGTTTGCCCATTAAAATTTTTGGCTAAAAATATGTCCAGGGATATTTCATCCTTTAGACATTTGGTGTTGTCTACTTTAGCTTAAAATCAAACAAAACTTCTTTGGCTGTCTTGTTGTTACAGTCAAGTAGTTTTTAAATTTCACTTTTTTCCCCTCTACGTTTAAAATTGATTGGCAGAAAGCCATAAATATGTTTTTCTTTGACCTCACTTCATAAGTTTAATTATTTCAAATACAGTTTATAACTTATTGAAGTCTAGTTTTTCACTTTTAGGCAATGTCACAAGAAAATTTTTAGGCAAGACTTGAAGAGAATCAGCTTGCAGCTTGAGAGCCAGTTCTTTAAAGAGGGGGCCATGCGAGGAAGTTGATGAAGGCTGTGGCAGAGGTGATCACTAAAGGGCTCAGTCTATGCCTTCTGAAGCATGGGTGTGCACATTCTATATGTATCGAATCTGCATTAATCATGGTCACCTTTTGACTTCAAAGGATAGCATAAACTGGAAGTTTTGAACAAGAATGCTCTGTGCAAGATTCTTTTTTTAGAAGCTCGTCTTCATTAAGCTTTAACATTTGAAGAGCTAGCTCCTTAGAACATCACTGGTGATCTACAAAAATGGGAGTTGTTAAAAGAGTAAGCCAACAGGGCTGAGTTCATGATGGGAATTGATCTGAGAACTTAATGTCATTCAGTTAAACCGAGCACACAGTATCATGATGCTGTCCATTAACAAACTACCAAATTAAAAGACAAAGTGTTCGCTCAGAACTCTCAATCGTTGTCTTTTACATTTTGGATAATGCAGGTAGGTTTACAATTTATTGTCTTTCTTCCTTACATGAAAACTGAAAATAATGAAATAAACATATCTATGAAATAGTATTTATGTGAAATGACAATAGTAAAATTGCTCTGAAAGAAACTACTGTTAAAATTTCACATCATTGAAGTAGGGATGGAAGAACTCAGATAGTTGATAAATATCTAGTGTAGATTTTTCCTGTCCTACGGAGAGTACCACCTCCGGTATCTTAAAAAGTAATCTTGTAGGTGGCTCCCTTTTCCAAGTAGACTTGTTACTCATTTATACAGGCATTCCTTTTGGTTTTGGCAAAATGACACAAGTCACAGCATATTCACTTAAAAGCAAGTGATTGTAGTTTAGAGATCAGTAGATATGTAGCCATTCTGCAATTTATCACTATGTACTTTGCAAAAATGCAAGCTCCAAACCATCTCTGGAGTTGACATGCAATTACCAAATTGGTGAAGTTCCCCTCCCCTCCTCCAAATCTTAACTCTCCTTGTGTTGTGTGCTAATAGAAAATCTATTCTCCTTTGATTTCTTGATTCAGCAATTCCAGTTGCCCTGGTGTATGTTTTGAACAGTTCCCTTTCCAACCAGAATGCTTTAAGAATTGGGTTTAAGCACACTGTTTCATAAACTGCCAGCCTCTCCGGCCGCCCCAGTGCCTCTGATTCTGTAAATCAGATCATAGGCGGCATGCTGTCATATAATAAGGTGTCTGATCCTTATTACCAGTTTGTTGATGCACAGACTCCTTCAAATTGACCATTGCAACACATGGTTTCCCCTGAAACTAGCTGTGATAATTAGCGTGGTTCTAATGAGACAGAATGTCACTGATCTTGTGCTGAACTGTCGAGTATCGACGCTACGGATGGGAACTGTCAGAGCCTGCCATCTGTGACAGCGCTTGGCATATTCCAGTGGTAAGGTAGAGCATGCTCAATAGAGTGTTTTCAAACAAATGGTCCTTTTCTTGAGGAGCGCTCTGTGTTCTGTTCAACCAGAAGGATGGATGACCCAATTTGGTCCCTATGCAAAACCCATTTAGAGATCGAAATGGGGATAAATATTTGAATCTCTGTTCATGTTAAGAAAAAAATCCTTTGTTTAGTAGGTGAATTTTAAGTGACATTCTTCCTATTCCCTGTTGTGATTTGGAGGGTTTGATTTTGTTGTTGTTGTTTTGTTTTGTTTTTGCTTCACCCAATGGTCCCATATTGTCAGTTTATAGTAAAGCAGCCATTGAAGATACTTTCCCCCAATTTTACATTGCCTTGTTTAGAAGAGATTTGTTGGGGAGTTGGGCATGGCTCAGAGAGATAAAGCAGTCTGGCTTAACAGGGGAAGGAAAA